>NC_056730.1:57348836-57411336 GCF_019279795.1 Protopterus annectens | reverse complement strand
ACTCTCTAAGGGATGTGACATCACTTTAACCAAACCCAATTAACAAGCAGGGGCATTACACCAGGTATTCATATTAATATCAGGTTTAGTTTAAGCAAAAAATGTTTTATTGGATACACATTTTTCTTAAAGGAAACCAGTCACATTTCTCTTACAAGCTAGATAAATTAAGCTATGTATATGATTTCCAGTCTGTACTGAAGCTGAATATCAATTGTACGTGCCTCATGTAGTACAGCAGTGGTTACAGTATTTTTTTGGGGGAAAATATTATTATATATGTTATGTACAATTTTTAGGAAATTATGAGAAATTTTTTGAAATTATGAGTTATCTGAGATGATAATGTGTAACAGATGAGATTAGATGAGTAGAGAGTGCAGTTCATATTGGTACAAACTGTCATTCAGATTACTCTGTTTTGTTTTCTTTAGCTGTACTCTAATTAAGGTTAGTCCAGAGCCATTTATGCATTGCTGCAGCGAGCTTCAGACTGCTGAGGAATGCCATGGACTGTGGACCTGTCTGCAGTGTGTTCATTTCAGTCTGGGAATGTGTTCGTGATCATCAAAAACCAACATACACTCCTATATCTCTGCACATGCTTGTGTATTACTACGATTAATAGAGATAAATTAAAAAAGGCCTCATTTGTATAAAACAAATGTAAATGGCCTTGAAATAAGCAGTAAGTGGAATTAGTGACTTAACGTTAAGGAATGTTACTTTACTTTAAAATACATGATATGCATATTATGATGACAATAAATAATTGCTGTAATTAGTGTCATTTAGAAGTTGGATTTCAGTGCAGAAGCACTGGAAATGTTTAGTGATTGATGAAAATAATTATTACTTTGGTATCTTTTTGTGACTGTGCATACATGGCAGAAAAGTAAACTCAGAAAAAATTAAACACAGAAAAACCACCAAAAAGAGCTGGAATGCGCACCAAATACAAGACTTCAAGTCATTTAATTGTGAAGTTCTGCAGTGGTAAGGATATCAACATGTGTTTGTGTGTTTACTGTGAGTTTTCTGAATGATAGTGATGAATAAAAAATGGCAGTATTATAAATACATGACAATGGTAAAAGGCAGGGCAAGTATGTATTTTATCATAGAAAAGATTTATTTCTTGACATGAATCCACTGCAAGTTATATATGCAATTTTACTTAGATTGAGATGTCTCTATATAATTATGAGGTATAAGTTAACTAACATTTTTATGAGGGTGACAGCACATCTAGCCAGTGTTTTGTAGTTTAAAAGCTGACGTTGGAGCCCATTTTTAACATGCAGCAATAATGGAAAATAACTGACATTCAAGAGGAGAAGGAAAATACTTGCAACACACCACCAGTCTCACATAGACCTACTAAACCAACACCGGCAAATAACACACATATATACACAAAAACATACTCTGAGGCTCTAAATAAAAATCTGGAAAAACAACAGAGACCTTCAAAGCAGACACCCAAGCAATCTCCACACCCCATCACAAACCATGAAACACATACTTCACATAATCAGTGTGCCACGCAGTCACAGCCCTTAAGGCAAAATAACATACCCAACACATTAGTAATAAGCAACTCTATAGTCAGGCATACTGATGTCCCACTAACTAGGCTGGACAAGGAGAAGATTATAGTTATCTGGCTGTTGGGCGCCAGGATCCACCACATAACACAAGCACTCAGGTCCCTCCAGAACAAGTACAAATATGGCTTTGTCATTGTCCATGTTGGTGTGAATGACCTGAGACGTACCTCCCTGGACTACATGAAAAGAGACATGGAAGAGCTCTCTGATCACATAGCCCAGGCCAGTATGACCCTGACCCTGAGTAGCATGCTGTCCTCACCACAAATGATGCCACAGTTTAAAGAAAAATGATCAATTTCAACAACTGGCTAAGTTTCTGGTGTCATTCAAAGGGGATCCAGTATCTGTCCACCTGGGATGACATGCTCAATAAGTGACGTTGCTTCGCAAGAGATGGCTTGCACTTGTCACCCTTAGGCTTTCGAATACTGGCCAAGGCTTTTGCCATCCCCATAGTGCCTTTTTTAGGCAAGTCTCAAAAGACAAACCCACCACCATAAATAGCACAAGTAACCAAAAACTCAGGATTATGCTACTCAACGCCAGAAGTCTACACCTCAAAATGCATGCACTCAAGGCACTCCTCAGTATGGAGAACATCGATATCTGTGCAGTAATAGAAACCTGGCTTAAGGCTCCTGAGAGCACCCCAGCACTACCAGGCTATAACTCATACCATACTTTTTCAGCCACAGAACCCGGACCGAAACACAAATGGTGGGGGTGTATCCATATTCATCAAGGATACCCACACCTCCAGGTTAGTGACACAGCACAATGCCTTAGAGATCATCCATATGCAACTAACAATGGGCAAAACTGCAATTAAAATTGTAGCTTGCTACAGATCACCCACCATGACCCAGGACCCCCATTCCGCATTTTTGGAGACAGTGGAAAATATGAAGGTCCTACTAAATGCCCTAATATTGGGTGATTTCAATTACCCAAACATTAACTGGGAGAACTACTCAAGTACTAACTCCCTTGCCCAGTGCTTCCTAGAATTTATAAACTTGAATACCTTGGATCAACTGGTCAATGCCCCCACCAAAGATGACAACATATTGGACCTGGTCATCACCAACACGGGCGACTGATGTTCTACACCGGAGGTCAAACTCTTGCTGGTTAGATCAGACCATAGACTATTCACTCTGGATATCCACATTTCGCCTCCACCCCCAATCAAGGAAACCACTGTGAAAAACTTTTCAAAAGCAAACTTCACGTTACTTAAGACCAAGGTGGAAAGATTCACAGCCCCCATGCTAAAGGACAGTGCTGTTCAAGCTGCTGAATCCCTTAAAAAGGCACTCTATGAGCACCTGCAAGAATGCATGGATCATGCTATCCCAAGCAAAACCAAGACTCACTCCTCCAAGAAAAGGAAACCAGTCTGGTGGACCCCTGCCATAAACAAGCTATACAATAGAAGGAGGAAACTAGTGCAGAAAAATGTAAAATCCCAAGAAGGAAAGACATCCCTGATTAGTATCAGCAAGAAACTACGATCCCTCATAAAATCATCCAAGGCTAGCTTCGAAAGAAAAATTGCCAAGGACTCCAAAGATAACCACAAAGCGTTCTTTAGCTATGTCAAGAACCTAAGTGGAAACTCTCAGATCTTCTCCGAGTTAGTGCAGAATGGCACAGAATACACTTAACAGACTGATATTGCCAACATTCTGACAGACAGGTTTAGTAAAAACTTCACCCCCCCTCACCCCCTAAAGGGCCCATAACCATATCAGAAGAATGTAGTGCCCTAGCAATCACTGACACATAGGTTAAAACAGCCCTATCCAAAGCCAAAAATACAGCTTCAATGGGACCAGATGGTGTCCCAGACTGTGTCTTACATGAGCTCCAAAATGAACTAACCCCTCACCTAAACACACTGTTCAAACTCAGCCTCTCTACAGGTTATGTACCCATAGACTGGTGCACAGCAACTGTTATCTTGCTCCACAAAGGTGGAGCCACAACATACCCCAGAAACGATCACCCTATAAGCCTGACTAGCCTGGTCTGCAAGGCTATGGAGCGCATCATCATGGAATTCATTAACAGAGACATTGGGAACCTTCAAACATTGGACCCTGCCCAGTTTGGCTTTGTTAATGGCAGATCATGCCTCCTAAACCTGGTGGACTTCTTTGAGACAGTTACCAAGGCTTTAGACGAGGGAAAGGAGGTCCACACAGCCTAACTAGACCTCACAAAGGCTTTCGACACCATTCCCCATTCTGGTAATATAGACAAGCTCACCAGCCTGAACATAAACCCCTACATCATGAGATGGGTTGCCAATTGGTTCATGGATAGAACCCACAAGGTGAGAGTTGCAGGCTCTAGGTCTGACTCTAAACCAGTTACAAGTGGCGTCCCCCAGGGCTCAGTCCTGGGACCCCTCCTGTTTGGTATATACTTCTCAGAGGTACAGGCAAGCACAGGAGGACTATGGCTGACCAGGTTCGCAGATGACTGCAAACTGGGGGCCATAATTGACTCTCCAGCTGATACAGACATTCTCCAGAAGGGTCTCACTGAGACAGATAACTGGTGTCAAAATCATGGCCTCAAGCTAAATGCCAAAAAGTGCATAGTCATCCCCTTTGTGAAAAAACAAAGTACCCATGAACTACCACATACATGGTAGTCCCCTAAATACAGAAAATGTTATAAGGGGTCTGGGAACCCAAGTAGACAGTAATCTTTCCTTTGATAATCATATTGCCAAGGCAGTTAGAAAATCCTTCTATGTGACCCACCTAATCACAAAAGGGTTTGCATCTGGAACAAAAGAGGTTATTGTGCCCTTCTACTCATCACTCATTAGACCCATCATAGAGTACAATGCCCCATTTGGGATGTACCTTACGAGACACCTGCAACAGCTGGAAAGACCACAGAAGTACCTCACCTAGAGAATTACTGGCCTCAAACATATGCCCTATGCAGCCCGACTGAAGAAACTCCAGCTGTACTCGGTTGCATACCACTTACTCAGAGGTGATCTCTGCCTGACATACAAGGCTATGTCCAACCCAGAATTGATGGACATGCTCCACCAAAAAAAAAACAAATCCCCAAGAGCCACACGCTCTAGGGATCTAAACCTCACCACAACAATAAATAGGACATGCTGGAGGGATAGATTCCTGTCCCAGAGACTCCCCATGCTTTGGAACAGGATTCCAATCTATATTAGGCAGAACCCCTCACTATCACTCTTCAAGAGAAACCCTGATGAGTGGATAAGAAACAGAAAATTTACCCTGGGGATCACTGCCGTGGCTCTGCTGGACAGAGGCACAGGGAACTAATGGCTCTGCTGGACTGAGGCACAGGGAACTAATCTAAGGGGGCAGCAAAAGCCAACACATTCTGGCTAGGCTTATAGATGCTCTAAGGCAGATAGCCTAGTACTTACCTGTGAACCTATAACATTTATGAGGCAGCCTGGGAAAAGTGGCTGACAGACTTCAGATTTAATCGCAGAATCTCAGACTCCAGAAGATGTTAGTAACTCCACATGAAGTGACAGTGCATTACAAAGTCATCCACATGATGACATTCCTTGTAAACAGGAGGAACAATCATGCACCTCAACACCAGCATCTCCAAACCCAGATGAACACCTTCAAGGTGATGGAAGACATTTAGAGGTAACAGCTTTCACAGAGACACTTCTACAAAGAGAAACCAGGCACAGGAATTTGTTACAACTACTGCAGGAAACACATAAAGCATTGTTTCCCCCACAGGAAATGTGCAGTGACATTGTTAGGGCTCTGAGCATTACCATAGAGAGTCAGCTGGAAATGGTCAGAGTCCTTCAGGGTATGGATAAGGATTTCCAGCACTACTTGGAAATATCACAGTGTAGAGATAATGCAGTGATCAAACTGGAGTGCAGTATGGTGGAAGACCAAGAATCGGTGGTTGTCTCCATTTGTAAACTAGTTAGGACAAGTTAGAGTCAAGCTGTATTCAGTCTTGCAAGGGGATGAAGTCGGGGTACTGTCCGGGCATGTGTGGGGAGATAACATGATACATCATTGCTTCTCAGGAAAGTAGTGTAAATAGTCTAGGTGAACAAGTACAGCAGTTCATGCAGGCCTTATCAGCATTAATGTACACCTAGTAGAACCTCCTGTTCAAGGTCACAATTGTGGTCAGGGAACATTGACAGATCATTGTTTGCAAGATCACCTGCACCAACATCAGACTCACCTTACACTTTTCATGGCAGCCCCTCTTCAAATTCACTTGCACCATCACATAGCCATCACATAGCCTATCTTTAGCAGATGTGTAGAACTCATCTGATCTTTTGATCTTGAACTTCTGTGAATCATGCCTGACAATTATATAACTTCACATTTTCACCTTCAAAGACACAGCTGAATGTTTAACCTGAATGGGAATAAGACAATAAAACATGTTTTATCGGGAGGGTGATCAACTTAGCAAATGTAAGCATTTTGTTCTTATAAACCTGCTATGTAAACCTTCAAGGAAAGGTGGAAAATATCAATGCCATGTGCTTTACCATTGTTATGGGTGGCAGCTACCCACAACATAAGATATTGCTGCACAAAAGTTCTAGGGAGGAATATAGTAAGAGAATTACAGATTAAAATAAGTATCCTGCCATGTAAACTTACATAGCAACCAATTCACCCTCACCACTGCAGAAATGCTATTTTTTTGTTTCTAAAGTCACAAATTATTTTGTATGACAGTATAAAAGCAATTTGATGTGTAGCACCACAGTGAACAGAATTTAAGAAGAAATGGCATAACATAAAACAAAAATATAATAAAGTTGTAGTCATTTGCAATGCATCAATTCATAACCTGTTAAAATGCTGAGGACACATAGTACTTTCAGACTTAAGCAAAGAACTACAGCAGACTTTAGTCATCAAAACAGAGAAAAATATGATCATTTGATGCATTACAACATCAATTAACAGGAGTCACTGAGCATTCAACCATGACTTTAACTAACCATAATATAGTAACTTTTGTAAAAAAAAAAAAAATTAGGATAAGAGAGAGAATGTCAGATGAACAGTGACAGCCATGCACCACCACAGAGCATAGCCTACAGATCACTAAATGCATGTTATACTCTATGGGGGGAACTTAATAAACCCTACACATACTTTTCTGTGTAGGCATCGCGCTGCACTGCTAACTTGGGAGCGAACATTTTTAGATTCATTAAGCGCTGCTGAGGGGCATGCATGAGCGTGCCAACACGGAAACTTCCATGGCATGAAAATTACCTCATAAGCAGGTGAATCTCATGGAAATGAGGCAGGTACAGCAGTACAGCAAGCAGATAGATAGCTGTGCAGATCCTATGTCAGTGTCCGTAGCGTACATGGAAACATTCAGTGTATAGGACTGTAGACAGTCAAAAGGGGCTGTAAAAATGAAGGTAGAAATAAATGGCATAGCAGACACAGATATGAGCAAAACTATCCTTTGTGTGTTCCAAAAGTTACAGAAAATATGTTAAAATAATTTTTTTTTTTAATAATCTTAGCGTGTTTGAGCGGCACGCTACAGTGTGTAAACATGCCTTATAAAAATAAAACTGCAAAAATCAAATATTAATATAATGAGACAGAAATGTATTACAGGAACCTGTGTGTAGTGTCTAGTATCTACAATAGTGCACTGGTGCCATTGCTATGGTGGAAGGGCTTGGAAGTATGTAGTATCCAGGTTGTGAACATGGAGCCCTATGCAAATGAGATGGAGATACTGAATAGTATAATGGGGTAACCATGTCCACATATCCCCTCCGTGTAGACAGAGAACTGTGTTGATGTCCACAGAGGACGTAGCTAACATCAAGTGAGGTTGTGTCCAATAACTTCTAAGCTGATTGGAGCTTAGCTGTGCTTGTTTGCAAGGTGTGCTGCCATGCTGAGCGTGGAAGTCTGGGGTGGTGTGTGCACTGATTTACCTATGGGGGTGCATCTTTCCTCATGTTTGCATGGTGTGCAGCTGTACTAAGCATGAAAGTGTGGGGGAGGGTGTGCTTTGGCTACTAAGCAGTGTTTACCTAAGGGGTACACTTTTCTGCGGTGCGCCACAGTGTTCATAGTATCTAAAAGGATGATGATGATGTATTAAAACTAGGGCCATTAAATAATGTCCAGTGATATATTAGACAGGTGCACTGCATTGTAGGTAGCCAATCATGCAGGCAACACCTACAGTAGAGCACTATAAAGTATGAATACACACTACAACCTGATGTTACCCCGATACTCTGTACCATTGGAGTACAGACTTGGGGAATTTTAACTGACAGAATGCAGGTCTGCTACATTTGTATGAGTTAGATGCTGAAGTCAATGCTGCTGCTGCTGCTGCTGACAATGGGCCTAGGCAAAGAAGGAGAAGAGTGTTCAGGTGCAGGGTAACCTTCCAGGAGCTACATGAGCTGGAGATTGTAGAGCAAGCACTGCAGGGTGGGCAGAGACAACCGGGGACATGATGGGGGGTCTCACAGGCATCAGCATCCAGGGTACTCAACCAGTTTCTGGATGTCATGCTACCACATGCCACTGAGCACATTTATTTTCCTCTGACCCCTAAGGCAAGGGTCAGCAATATGCAACACTTCTACTGTGTAGCATACTACCCTAAGTTACTGGGTGCCATAGATTGCACTCATGTACACATCAAGGCACCACTTGGTGAGGAGGGTAGAATCTACTTCAACCACAAGGGGTACCACTCCATCAACTGCAAGGTTTTGTGCAATACCGAGGGCATTATCATGAATATGTGTGCTGGCAGCCGTGGCAGCTATTATGACTACCATATCTGGCACACATCACAACTGTACCAGATGTTTGGTTGGGGGGACGTCCCACGTGGAAATTTACTAGGTGATGTTGGCTATGCACTGGAACTGTGGATGATAACACCCATCAGAAATGTACACACACCTAAGGAAGAATACCATAATGAGGCACATGCACAAATTAGGAACATCATAGAGCATGTGTTTGGGTTGCTGAAGTCACAGTTCCAGTGCCTCGATATATCTGGTGGAGCCCTGCATTACTATCCAGCCACATGTGCACATATGTCCACAGTATGCCCCATGCTACACAATATGATCCTGCGGAAGCTGCTGTGGCAGGATCAGCATAGGAAAGGAATACACAGCCCCCCACCAGTGCCTAGGTATCCACAGCCACACTCACTGGAGGGCTCAGAGGAGGAGCCCCTGATGATGTCCCTGTTGGCTGACATAATTGTGTCCAGTACATCCTGGCATTGGCTAAGAGACAACGCATAGCACATACACTGTCAACTTAGGGTCTCAGGGACTGACACTTTACTCCCACTCACATACATATAATAAAATAGGTGATGCCAGGCAACCCACACAAGCTGTATCTATCCATGTATTGGCTGCATACCACTTGCATCACACGGAGTCAATCCTGAACTAGAGTTCTATCAACTGCTGCATTCTTAAGGTATGTCTCTAACCGGGTCTATATCACAATATCGAAATCTGACAAGTTTGAAGCACAAAATTTTGAACCTGCAACTTCGAAAATTGACAACGTCAAAACGTAGAATGGAGATCACAATAAAGTACAGTAAGGGAAAATTTCCCTTTACTGCACTGTAGTGCAATCTCAGAGTTGGTATATTTAAGTAGCGAAGGGGTGCAGGGGGGACTTGCCCCCCATGCATTGAGCATTTTTTGTTGTTTTTTTGGGTGTTTAATGTTTTTTTTTTACATTCAATTTTGTTAGATTTCGAAGTTGCAAGTTCGATGTTTTGTGCTTCGAACTTGTCAGCTTTAAATAATCTGATATAGACCATCTCTAACCTGCATGCTAATTGTAAAGATTACTGTAATAAGGCATTGTATGTATGGATTTGCTGCTGTTATGCAAGAAAATATAGTGGGCTATTTGGTCAGAGTTAACAACCACATGGGACAACTAGTACCCAGTCCAGTTGTATATGTTCCTTAATTTTCATTAGGCCTCATGGTTGAAAAATTCACATCAGGCAAGAAAGATGTTAAACAGTGGGCACACATGATATTTGGACTACTGTCTACCCAAGCTGATCATGTGCTGTTGTTCCCCTACCAATAACACAGTGGCATACCCATACAACTATTTTAACAGAATATCAACTGTGGTGTAGCAGTGGACCAGGCAATCTCAGGGTTGTAACATAGCACTCACACATTGTATGTTTCTCTTCACACAGGAGAACAATGTACATATGTATGCTGTTAAATGTGTGATGGATGAGCCCTCTTTGTCTAGCGACCTGTGTGGCTCAGTGGACTAGGGAAGCTAGCATGGATGATGGTTTTGATGGCTCTAATCTGGAATTATTCACATCTTTTGCATGTGAAGTAATAGTATGTTGATGTTTTCACAGAATGTCATTCCACCCATCCTCTTAGTGCAAGTAATCTGGAAAAAGCCAGAAAGATTTTGGAGACAAAGGGCCAAACATAGTGACAGAGGTTAAATGTTGGTTACATAAACCTTGCTGGATATAAAGGTGTTGCAGTAGTACATATATTCAGACAGATATAAAGTCTGATACACAATTGTTTCGCTGTAGTTAGTATAATGTATTGATGTCAACATTCAGTAAGGCACCAGAAATCCACAAATGTGTGAGGAACAAACAAAACATGTGAAGCAAAACTCTGGACAGTCTGTGAAAATCAGGACAGTTGATAGGTATGCCGACTGTCTGTCTGCTCGTGGTGTAACATTACCAACCCCAGTCACATATTTAGGACAGCAGACAGCTGGGGAATGCCATGGACATTTTGAGTGAAGTGCAGTACTGCAGAAACAGGGGCAGATGTTAATGTCTGTAACATACAAAATCCAAGACTGGAATACAGGTAGGTGTGGCCTAAAGTCACATTAAAAGTACTGACAGTCCCACTGTGCATGTCCG
Source organism: Protopterus annectens (assembly GCF_019279795.1). NCBI lineage: Eukaryota > Metazoa > Chordata > Ceratodontiformes > Protopteridae > Protopterus > Protopterus annectens. Next base: position 57,400,732 of record NC_056730.1, on the reverse strand, counting down.
TACCTTAGTAAAAATGAGAGCAATTCTGTTAGCCATTCATTGAAATGACCTATTATGTATAAATGTCTGTACATACAGTCTTATATGTATACATAGCCACCTGTCAGTTTCTGTCTCTCACATGCATAGTATATCTATTGCTATATAGTGTCAAATAGATATATGTAGCTATATATATATATATATATATATATATATATATATATATATATATATTAAAATGATACATAGACTCTTCCATATATCTACAGAGCACATATACATATCACACACACACACACACACCCACCCACACACACACACACACACACACACACACACACACACACACACTTACATTTATATAAACATCCCTGTTATATACAGAAATATGTGTGTGGATGTCTGCATTCTCTGACATACCCTAATAATAGTGAGTAAACTACATTATCACACAGCCATAATGTTGCACAAAGGATCCAAATTAAGGGTGCAGCAGTACATAATCCACTTAACTACAGAACTCTATGACTGCTGGATGCCACCACAGAAACAGACAGACACAGGTGAGCAGGTGGTATAATGTATAATGGTGGGAATGCACACATGGACAGGGCACATTGTCCATGGCCACAGTGTTACATGTCTAACTGCAAGCAGCTGCATATGGCCATACTGTTAACTGTACATACATAGTTAGGATAGCATCAGTTATCTCATTGCTAGGATACTAAATGCAGATAACAGTATGAACCAATATCACTCTGCAGGCCATGGATATTGTTCAACACAAGCTTAGTTTGTGTAATGCACAAGTACTGTGCCTGCAATTACTTGTACAATAGACTGAACCTGTGGCATGTGCAATAACTACTGTGCTCTACAGTGTAAAAGCCTTGATAGGTAGGAGTTCTAATCTCACTGCAACCCTCTTGGTGTGTGTGTGTGTGTGTGTGTGTGTGTGTGTGTGTATACCTCAGCAAAATGATCGCCATGCCCTCATGTGCTATGTACCTGCAATGGTTATGCACTTTTTAGCCTGTAACTTGTTGCTGGCTTCTACATGGCCCTATTCTGCAAGGCCTGATGATGTTAGCTACCTTAAGGCTACCAGCTGACAGTGTGCCAACAAGACTGAAGCCATGGGGCATGCAGTAAATATTGTGATGTATAGTATGTAATACTAGATAGGTAAGGGTTCTAATCTCACTCTAGGTTACTTGGTGTATGTGTGTATACCCCTGCAAAACAACTGGCATGCCACCATGAGCTATTCACCTGCAAAGGTTATGCACTTTTTAGTCCATAACATGCTGCTGGCTTCTACGCTGCCCTATTCTACAAGGCCTGATGATGTCACCATGTTAAGGCTACCAGCTGACAGTGTAGTAACAAGACTTAAACTGTGACATGTGTGATAAATGCTGTAATCTATAGTGTATAATATTAGATAGGTAGGGGTTCTAAATCTCACTCCATGCTACCTGGTGCACGTGTGTGTGTGTGTGTGTGTGTGTGTGTGTGTGTGTGTGTGTGTGTGTGTGTGTGTGTGTGTGTGTGTGTACCCCTGCAAAACAACTACTATCCACCTGCAATGATTATGCACTTTTTGGCCTGTAACTGCTGCTGGCTTCTACACTGCCCTATTCTACAAGGCCTGATGATGTCAGCCACCTTAACACTACTAGCTGAAAGTGTAGTAGCAAGACTTAAGCCGTGGCATGTGCAATAAGTAGTGTGGTCTGTAGTGTATAAACATAGATAGGTAGAGGTTCTAATCCCACTCTACCCAACATGGTGCTTGTGTATATCCATATGGCATATGTATGATAATCTATATAAAGTGGACATAGATAGGGTTTTGCGTCATTATTTGTAGCGGGTAATGTGGCCACCCCAAATGACTGACCACATCAAGGCTTGCAGATATCACCAAGCATTATATGTTCTAAACTGATAGTACTAGCAGATATAAGTTCTGCTGCATGCATCGAGTACTGTGGTCTGTAGTGTGTACCAGTATATAGGTAAGTTTTCTAATCTACATACAGCCAACTTGCAGTGTGCGTGTGCCTTGGCAAGTCCTGTATGCAGTGAGTGGAAGTGGTGCTAGCCTGAATGTTGCCATATTTGTGTGTGAGGCTGTTACAGTAGTATACATTATGTTATGGGCCACAGCACATATGTACTTAACTAGCATAATAGCCTTACAGCCCTCACAGTCAGAGACAACTGTATCCCCCTTTGTACAGGGCCAGCACATATTGCCCCAGCCCAAGAGAGACTCAGGCAGATACTGTGTGTTGAGATGACGGCTGCCCAGCCAATCAAACAGATAGCATGTGCTGTGGTGCACTGAGGTGCTCTGTGTATCATTAAACAGGGTCTGTTTCAAGGGCATGTTTATGTTTGCTAGACAAATGTCTCCCACAAGCATGTATTACTAATGTCACATAGCAGTTTAATGTCCTTGCAGTGAGTCATCCATCTGCTATGCTCCTTACAGATATGCAGCATATGCACTCCAGCAAGGTCACACCTTGCCCTGTAACAGACCTTATCACAAATTATGAATGCATGAGTACGTTGACTGCCACCATTATCCTTGGTAGACTGCCATACAAATGTGAACCTATGGAGCCATGCACATATACTGCTGTACCTTGCTAAAGTCATATTTCTGCTGTGCTGCCATGCCATGTTGTGCTGCTTCACTGCCACTATGTGTCCATAGGTTATACCCCCAGACTCCTTGAACAGAAACATACACAGGTCTGTGACATACCTGTTATTAACAATACTGACAGAACAATATCATACAACTTAAGGTTCACAAAAGTATGTTGCATACTCATGACACATGCCAACATACAGCATATGCTGGTGACCACTACATGTGGCATGCAAAACAATTCCGCAAGTACATGTTAGGTAATCTAGTCACCTTGTGCATCAGACACATAGCTTCTTTCCCCTGCATCAATGGGAAGGATGACAAGTATATGTCACAGGTATCATCACTTGCACATGGTTATGTGTGGGGGTGATGGAGGCCTAGGCTAGCCCAAATGGTTGAGAGTATGTATGTGATTTGGGAAGGGGAGCAGGTTAGATGGGGCATGGAGAGGTTCCATGTGTGTCTGTAGGTGATCTGCATGTGACAGTCCTGTGCAAGTATGTGCATGTACACAGTCAAGCTCAGTGCTAGCCCTACACATGTCTATGTAGGACAGCTGTGAACCTTACATGGTAGAGTTGACAGTTCACTGTCTCCGACTCTGAGCATGGGAACTGGATCTGCCAGGAGTTGCATTGACACCACTATGCCCAAGGTCAGGACTGGTACTAGTACCTGACAGCGACTGCTGTCTGCTGGGACCATGAACCCCACAGGACTGCCCCCAGGACCACATGCCCATGGTCTGCCATGTCATGGTGTAGACAGCACACTCCCCTCTGTAGCGCTGGATGTACTGCCACTATTGGAGCGTAACTGTGCATGGCTGTGTGGAGTCTCAGCAGATGGTGTCCATGGCTCTGATGCCCAACTCCAACCACACGTTCCACCACAGACAATGTGCGGTCCAAGACAGACACTGTGTCAGCCCACCATCTGTCTACTGCATCAGTAAACTGATCCAGGGTGTCCCCAATGCAGTGGAGGCAGTCACAGATGTCAGACTGTGCTGTATCCATAACCCTAAACATACCTCTGGTGTTCCATTCAGAACATGCCTATGCCTCCATGATGGCCCAAAACATGTGCAAGTGGCTTTTGATATGACACCTACAACAGGTGGTGGATGGACAGCAGTCCTTCTATGAGCACCTCTGTCAATCCGTCTGTGTGGGATCTCATCAGCTCTCTGGCTATGGGTAGTGTCTACACTCACTGAAGCCATAGTTGGCATACTGGCCTGTTCAATTTCTCCACCCTCTGACTGTCCCATATATGAGGCCTGTGGGGAGTGGGTATGTGTGGGCATACTGACTGTGTGCAGTGACAATGGGGGCAGAAGAGGGATTCTAACCTCTGGGACAGAGTCAGCCCCTAATAACCCCACTTGTGCCTCACTATGGCCACCATCATCATCAGAGTCCGACGAGACACTGACATCAAGTGGTGTCAGGAAGAGACCACAAACACCCTGGTCACTGTGGAAACCAAGACAAAAGTAGTACATTACTACCTGCATTATTATATACATAAAATCCACAAAGAGTCATAACAATGAGGATCCACAACTGCATTACCATTCTCACTTTCTCTCATCTCTGCTTTCATGCACAGCAGACTTCCTCACAACAACATACACATTTGACTCAAGGCCTTTATAACAATTAGGTTAGGTAAATCGTGTGACACTTGGCCAGTACAATGTACCTTTGAAGTATGCCATATGATACTATACCTGATAACACAGCATATAAAACCTAGTACACTTATCTTAACAAATATATATCAAATACAAGTTTTAATGTCTAAGGTATGCACCATCGACCTTTCGGTATGTACAAGGCATGTCAGATTAATTGTCTCATGTACACCGGAGGCTTATCCACTCTGAACTATAACTGCCACAGTGCTTCTGTTCATTCAACTACACTCCTGTGATTACCCACTCAAGGAAACCTAGGTAACTGTTCCAGACTGGAACATACAAACATTCTACTCTAGTTACACACAACATTACCTGTGCATAGGGTATTATCCTGGCCCTTACCCTTAATAAGTATGTTCAATAACAAAAAAGTATCAAGCTTACCAGATGCAGGACCATGGCCTTGGACAACTTCTGACAGACCTGTAAAAAGGTGAGGGTGAGATAATTTCAATACCATTGCATGTTGCAGCACAACAATATATCTCACATGTACAGACATTACTGTGTTACCTGATGTATTGCTGTCATTCTGAGTATGAGTGTACAACTGACCTAAACCTCCTCCCACAGCACATAGACCTGACACCCACGTAAAGGTATGTAGAACCTGACAGAATGACTGCTACAGTATTACAATGGTGATCACAGTAAGTTTACCTGCACGCTCCTCTGCTGTGGACGCCGTGGCACCCACCTCCATGTTATATGGTGTGATGGGTGCCTGGGAGCTGTTGTGTGTCCCTACGTTCACCAGGAATTTTTCACTGGCTGTGAGCAGTTGTTCCATTGCAGGCCCACCAATGGTGATGGCATGATCCCTGGCAACATCAGCTTCCCTTTGTCATGCAGCATTCACCATGTCTGTAGCATGGTGTTGAACCTGCTCATATGTCTTGTCCTAGTGGCCAGTCTCATTCACATCCCAGACAAGGTCTGCCCACGATGCAGCCCGCTGCTCCCTGTTATCCCCCTCCCCCCTGGATAGGAGGATGTGATGATGCTGCAGTAGTCCTTGAAGTATTATTTCATTCTCCACATCTGAGAAGGGGTCATACCTTCTGCTATACATTAGGGAAATGCATTACATACATAGATTCCCACTATGTACAGAAACATCAAGAACAGAATGGCTAGCACTATCCAGTGCTTGCTCACACATGTCATACTCCACAGTGTGACAACACACTAGGTGTGTGGATGCAACTGAGATAGTATCATTACTGAGGTAGGCCCCTGTGTGCAATGAGAGGTTCTACTGTGTGATCATACACCCAACACTCCAGTCCACTAAGGTGCACCTCTAAGGCCAGCCACCCAATAATATGTCATAAGGCTGGTGCCAGACAAATAGCAGTGTGCTATTATGACCACTATATTGGGACAGTCCAACAACAGTATGCCATAATGACAAAAGACAATGCAACCCTGATATATTTTATATCCCCTGTATGTGTAATGTGGCAGAGTATCAATGACATGTCATTACCACAGGTCTAGAGCAGTAGTACTGCTGTACTTCCTATTCCCTATACCCCATCCTCCAATCTGCATCCTGTTATACACAAAAAACAGTTACATACCTGGTGGAGTGCAGAACTCCTCCATTGAAATGTGCTACTAGTACTGTTTTGCCAAGATGTGCTCTGTGTGAGGAAAGTCTCATATAGAATGGTTGCCCATATCCAGCTGCTTGCATATTAACATGGTGCTCATTAACAAGCAATTGCCTCTAAACCAGTCGGTGACTCTGATATGCTAATTGCAGTCAAAATAGCCAAGTTGCACTATCATTAGCCAATGACATGCAACCATTGTTCAATATCTAAAGCCTTTCTTAACTGCTGAGATAACATTACTGAGGTGAGGAGACTACTTCATCACAGAGGGTAGGTTTATAGCAGAAACCTTTACATAGAGCCGTGTGTATCACAGGCTGCAGCTGCTACTGCAGATAGTAGACATAGGCAGAGAGTGTGAACACTTTGCAGAACAACAAGCTGTAGGTATATCTGTGTCAGCTGTGTCAGCATTGTTGTAGGAGCAGACCCAGGGTGAGAGTACCCTTTACACTCCAATTATGGCATGCATTTAAGGTATGTATGTTAGGCAACTGTGTCAGTAACAGAGTACTAGGTGACATGTAGTGGTGCCATATGGATATGTGATGTGTGCCCCTCCCTGCAGGCCTGTGACTTCCAGTAGTGAAAAGCAGTTATTTACTTTGCAATGCTTTTTGTGGATAATGAGTGCATGAGTCATTAATTAATTGCTGTTTTCAAAATAATGTAATTGAAATGCAATACAACACTGGATTTGAACCCGGGACTGTGTGTGGAAAATTGTACTGTACACAAGGTATTTAACAGACTGAACTACTGATTCACTGCTAGAGTGTGTGTATTTTGCAAGATGCATCTGCAAACATGCAGGCTGTGACATACATTTACTACATTCATCAGTATGCACATGGCTTTATATAGATGTATTTCTGCACCAGAGTCCCAGATGAATATGTATTTTGCCATGAATGCCTTAGCAGGTGACTTTCTACATGTTGCTGATAAAAGGGCACATTTACCTGCTATCACAGGCCTCAGTTACATCCATTATCATGTGCTTGGCTGTCTCGTTGCGTATTATTGCAGCAGAGTCCAAGATACATTCCCATTCATTCCATTACTTTTTATTCCAGTTTGCAAGGTGTGGTGTGGAGTGCAGCTCTGCTAAAACATGCCTAATGACTGTAATTAGCAATTACTATGTTTTGTTTAAACCACCTGTTTTAAGTAAGAGTTGCATGGTGTGATGGGTTAATGCAGTGTGCTGCAGATGTGATGGGTCCGAAACATGTCAGAAGTGTTTATTGTCTACATGTGTCTTATAATGTTGGAAACACATATAGTCATTATAGTTCTATTTAGCTGAACGTATCATGCAGCATGTTGTACCGCTCCATGCTAAAAAAAAATATAAAAGTGGAGATAGGAAAGTGGTGAAATTGGGGCAAGCAGAGGGAAAACATAGTGAAAGGCAGGGAGGGATGTGCAGGTAGGATGTAGGAAAAAAATATAGCTATCCATTTTTTGTACAGCAACAACTGTGCACTTTGACATAATTTGTAGATGAATTTGGATTCTTAACCCCCAGAGAGAGGAGTGAGAACAATATAACTGCATTGTCAAGCCGATTGGATGGAATTAGATGTGTCCAGTGAACATGTGTACAAAATGGAGAGCTATGTATGGGACAATATTTTTTGGGACAGGTGCCCATTTGTTTTTTTTTTTTTTTAAGTTGAGAGTGGAATGTTGGTGAAGGGACATAGGTATGTCTGGGGGAGGTAAGTTGGGAAAATAAGGAAGCTTATGTAGACAGACAAGACAGCAGACAGGGGTGGCATGTGACACAAGAAAGGGATGAATACCTAGGATGGGGAGGGTGTTGTGGAATTCCAGTCTCAAGTACCTCCTTAAGGTAGCAGTGTGACTCAAGTCACCACCCATGGGAATGCTGGCCTCCTCTGCCACCACTCCCAGAGGGGGGATGGGATCTCTCGCCTGGGGTGGTACTGCCCGATACTACAGGCAGTGGAGGGGCAGCAGAGGGGACGCTACCATTCTGGGTACCAGATGTGCTGGGACCCAGTGCCATAGCCAGTTGTGGCAAGGTAGGAGGATCAGCCAGATTTGGCCTACCTTGATGTGCTGTGCTAAATGAGGTATAGCAATACGTTATGGTTAGTAATAGCCTAATTAATGTTAGTATTAGGAGTATCGAACATTATATTTATTCATCCAAATACATATTAATGTATAACGTGCAACACAACATTAAGTAACATAACAGTCAGTATGATAACAGCATGCCAGTAAAACATAAACCATAGAGCCAACAAAACAGTTTAACAAATATGTTAATATTGCATCATAAAACATACCAATTGGTGTAGCGGTAGCGTTGTCGCCTCACAGCAAGAGGTTCTCCTGTTCGATTCTCAGCTGGAGCACCTTCTGTGTGGAGTCTGCATGTCCTCCCCATGGTCGAGTGGCATTCGAAAGACATGCATAAATAGGTGTGCCTTCGTTGAAGGTTGGGCATCAAGCTGGCACCTCGGCACCGTAAAAATCTACTGCCAATCATTAGCGGACCAGAGTTCCACTGTGGCAACCCCTAACTGGGAAAAGCCGAAAGAAGAACAATAATAATAATCAACCACATTTTCCAATATATATTCAGTTTTACAAAAATATGTTATTATTAAATTATAACAAAACATATCAGTAATGAATCACATTATTCAAAATATGGATAGTTCAACAAAATATATTAATAGTAAATTATAATAATAAATAAAAGTAATAAATAATTAAAGATAAGGGGTGGGGAGAGAGAAAAAAACTCCATTATTGGCATTGCAGATTATATCCCTCACTACACTGAAATATATACTCTATAGGTGTGTAGTGTCAGGTTTGAGTACTGTGACTACAATTCTCCTATACCTGATGTAGCACGTACATACCTCTCAAGCTGTTAGCATGGGTCAGTATGAGCCAAGCAGTAACAAATGCAAGTACACCATTATACAGAACAGTTTCACATAATGTGGACTTGCATAACTATCAAGGTGTTCTGTAAATTGATTTGTTAATATACTGCATTTCAGGTAATAATTTATCTGCTAATCATGTGACAGACGGATTAGGGAGTTTTAATTACATTACAAAAAATTATGACACTTGAGAGGCATATCTGTGTACAATAAGTAAACTAGACAGCCATCAAGCCTTAGCTGGCAGAAATGGGAGTAGAACCCAATGGTTGTGACTACAGGGGACATCTGCAAATAGTGTAACAATTGACTGCAGCAAATTAGTACAGACATGCAAGGGATACAGCCATACTGGGATTACACAGCTTTACTTATGACCTAAGTATGCTAATGAACACATTCTTGGTATTGATGTTAAAAGTTTGTGAAATCTAAATGCATAATCTGCTCATATTATGGGCCACTTCACCCATGTGTTCCTGGTGATAGAGAAAATGTGAGCATTATGTAACTGATACTGAAAATTTAGTGCTACATATCACTATATTTGAACCCAATTTGAACCCAGGACTGTGTGTGACAAAATGTTCTATATACAAAGCATTTAACAGACTGAGCTACGGTGTCACTGCTGACTCTTGAGTGACTGATATTTAACTGGAGATCACCTGGAAATATACTATGAATTGAGAAATACAAATTATAGGGCATTCCTCTGGTATTCTAGTACTAATACAGTGTTATAGTAGACTGCAGTGACAGTAGAACACATATGCATGGAATACAACCATACTGCATATATGAAAAAAGCTGTAGTTTAGAATCAACATTTTACTGTTATTGGTTTGAAATATCTGTGAAGTCCACACACAATATCTACTCATGGACTGGGATACCTTACCCATATACCTTTATTACCTGATGTCTGAGGAAGAGAAAGCATTATGTGACTGATACTGGACTGGAGACAGCCTTGGACTGTACTATGAGTTGAGCAATACAGTTTGCAGACCATTACATTTGCTGGATATTACACTGTTACACTTGACTGCAGTAAACTTACCACAGATAATCAATACATACAGCTGTACTGCAATGGTTTTGACAACACAATCCTGCTGAACAACATTTTGCATACTGTTATTGGTATTGTTAATGCTTTATTGAAATCGAGTTCTTATTGTTCATTTATTGCACTACAGTTCTACAAGCCCATTTATTGCAGTACAGTTTTTTCTTGTGTGCATTAAAATCCGTGGTGGTGCAGTGGTAGCGTTGCTGCCTCACAGCAAGAGGATCTCCCATTCGATTCTCGGCTGGAGTGCAAGGAGTGCCTTCTGTGTGAAGTCTGCATGTCCTCCTCGCAGATGGGTGGGCATTCGAAAGACATGAGTAAATGGGCGTGCCTTCGTTGAAGGTTGGAAGTTGAGCTGGCACCTCGGCATTCATGAAAATCTACTGCCAATCATTAGCGGACCAGAGTTCTGCTGTGGCGACCCCTAACCGGAAAAAGCCGAAAGACAAACAACAACTTTATTGCAGTAAATGCTTTACTCTTTCTGGCTTATTGCACTACAGTTGGCATACTAAATCCATACTTACCATACTCATGGTGCAACCTGGCCAGGCACCTGTCATGGGACTCGACATTGCAAGCCTTCTCAACTGCAGCTGTTGGGAGAGAAGCACACCATTATGCATACCAGTTTTTCAGACATTCAGCTTGTATTTAGGTTAGACAGAAGAAGACACACTTACATAATTATGGAGCATTCCCAGCTTGAGCTTCCTGGACCCAGGTGTCCAGGGTTCCCTCTTTCTCCTTTTCAGGTCATCAAAATGGTAATGACTGCTCACCTGTGCAGGGGATACCAATAACAAATGGGGAGTTCCCTGGCCAAATGGTCCCAGGCCTCCACCTTACAATCTGATCCTTGGAATTCACCCTGCATCAGCCAGGGTTCATGGTATTTAGTAAGGACCCTGACCATGACCCTGGATTCCTGAATGCCCTACTGCTGTGCCTGAAAGCTCACATCTTTGTCAGCACTGCCAGCCATACCAACAGTTAATTGAACTCCAATGACTGTTGCAGAATTCCTGCCTATTGGCTTAATATAGGCTGTTTTTCCACACTTACACATCATTCAGCAACATTCAAAAAAGTGTTGCCTTGCTTAGTAGCAAGCAAACTAGCTAAGTGAAGCCAAGCAGAATGAAAACTCTCAGAACCATGGTTTTAGAGAGGCTTAGCACCACACAAACATTGGTAGCCATTAGCATGTTTATGTACTGCTTAGCATGAATGAGGAGTGCTTAGCAGAGTGCAGCAGTGCCAAAATTCTCAATACTGTAATGAAATTAAAGAAAGACAATACATTTATTTTCAGCTGTATTCTGCCTGTTATGGACTCAAACCCAGGACTTACTAGTCATAAGCCAGTAACTCTCCCCATGGAGCTAGTGGGATGTATAATAACTGGTATACCTTCATATATACTACTAGAGTACCCATTAGCATTGCTGAGCACCACACCATGCCACACAAACATGCTTAAATACATCTATAAATAAATAATTAATTAGATGCAGTTTCTATTTTTAAATGTCTGGCAGGTGTCTGCCATGTATGTATGAGCTCTGCTGAGCTCTGCTGCACTCCGTGCTCTGCTGCACAAACATACATGAAAAAAAAAAATACCTTAATTATGATAAATAATTACATCTGGTTTTTTTATTTTTTTATGTCTGCCAGGTGTCAGCTGTCTATATGTGAGCACAGCTTGGCATTGCTGTGCTCTATGCCATGCAAACATACAGTAAAAAAATATATATAAAAACATTACAAAAAAATAACACATCACAAAAATGACTTATTGGACAACTGACATACTTTACAGCATTACAACAGTGGTGGGTAGAATTACAGGGAGCCTCACACTCATCTGCAGCTATGGGTAGCTGCTACACCTCTATCCACACTGATTCAATATCCATGTTCCTCGTCTCTCTCTCTCTCTCTCGGCAGTGTGCCATCATTAATATGCATGGCGCACTGCTGAGTGAGAACCGTGGCCGTGTACACGGTTACATTCTGTGCAGGCTCTACACTGTGCCAACACAGATTTAATTAAGTACCAGAGAACAAAAGTCCTTCCAGGAGGCAGACAACAGCAATTTCCAATGTAGTTCAAAGAATAATCCACAAAAACAGTCTTCAAAAACAGCTCCACAAGGAAAAACAGGAACACTCAAGGACTTTTGTTCTCTGGTACTGTATTATTTCTTTCAGTTTTACTTCTGGAGGTTATAGGAGCTCATTGGGAGTATATATTCTTTTTATTTAACAGATTTAATTAAATTCTGAGGTATGTGTTTTTTACAAGCAAGGAAATACTAACCTGAATGTCATGGTACATATTTCTGGATTAGATGCTGCCTCTTTACCTGCACAGCCCTATGCCATGCATGAACCTGCTGCATGAGGTGCCCTACTACTGCTGCTGGTTATTCATCATTAGTCATAGTGGGACTGGAACTAGGAGGGGCAGTGACTGCATGGGTCACTTCACCACCAGAGAGATGAATGATCATGGTATGCAGAATGAAAAAGACAATTAACATCCTGCATACAGTAGCCGGGTGGAGACAAAACAAAGATAACATGGTTTAGTATTCAACAATACATTTAGTATGAATAACTACTTAAATATAGTACAGCAAAATGCCCACTTACTAACAGGATGACCACTGGGCATTCTACCATACAGGAAGAGGTTATGGAGTGAGCTTGTGTGCCAGATATGGGAATCATGTGCATTGCCAGGATTCTGAACAGACATTAGTGATGCAACCCCATGCATCATATAGTACCTGATAAATTGAAGGAATGGTGGCCCTTCCTATTGCAATAATACTCACCCTATGGATCAGAGGGGGGCCTTGATTGCAACATAGGTACAATATATTGCACTGAGTACATCAGTAATATGTGCCACCCCAAAAAATTCATGTATAGACCTGGCTGTGTCCTAAAGGTATATCCTGATTGTCAAAGTTGTAATAAATTATCCTTTGTTTATATTTTTACCTTCTTGGCCAGTGAACACTGATGGGCACAAGAGGTTTTGGCACAGCTAAGACATGTAACTCACACATGGAAATAGCAAAACTGGTAACAAGTGACAGTATTAGTAAAGATTGCAACTCAAATTTGTTAAGACTTCCCTTTATAGAATGTATCTGTGGACAGTGCAAACAAACATGAAATTTCACTATGAATCACAAATGGTATAGAAAATGCGGTACTTTTTCGTTATCGGTGCAACATTTCTCAACACACTTCAGAACACATCTTCCAATTTTTCAAAGCCCTTTCTCCCCAAGTTCATGTCACAAGTAATTAAATGTTTTGAGTACAATTAATAGTTTGGATGAAATCTTGATACATGAAAGAACGAAAGCACTTCAACATGCTATTAAATGTTGTGGTGAAATAAAGATGGCAAAATATCGCTACTGCCAGCCTAATTACATGTACACATTGTCAAAAGATATCTGGATTTTCCCAAGCCCTTTCTCCACATTGTCAGTTCATCCTTTCATCACATTCATACATCTATCTTAGTTTGATTACCTCAAAAACTCCACAATTACACGTGTCTGAATGTAACCATCTTAAAATGTCCCACATTTTATTTTCCAGATGCCCCCTTGTCCCAAACAGCTCCACATGTAATATCTGCCATTTTATGCTGAACTAGAAATAAACCGTGCATACTTTTCAACAAACTGGCAGATGTGATTTAAAAAGATCCAGTGTACATACCTAAGGATCCATTCTCCAAAGATAAATGAAAATTATGATAGAAAAGTCAATGTAGTCCGTTCAGCTTGTAATATAGCTCAGTCTGAGGTACTTACTGCATGTTTTTTTCAGCAGTCATCTCATTTGTGTACATTTTATGGGACAGATACTATACTCTGAATATAACTGCAACCTAGACACCACTCTGACAGCAACAGAACCTACTGGCATGACTGATCTTACATAGAGCAAGCCTTAAAACTGTGTGAATGGAATATTTAAAAAATATATAGACTTTTCAAAACCATGTACGAACAGAGCTTTTTTAAGTTCTCTTGCCCATCTATTATTTTGCTGTGGTTAATGAAAAGTGTATGGTTTATTGGGTGACATTTTGATTAATATTTATGCAGTACAGAATTGACATTTATCCCAAAATATTATAAGCAGCGCTCAGTTCACATCAACCGAATCTTGACTGCTGCCCAATTAATGGAGAAGTGTGTTGAAAAGTGTTGCCCCGATAACGGAAAAGTACCAAAAATGCTTCATTAGCATCATTCCTTATTTGCATCTCATTATTTGTACATTTGCATGGTTTCATTCAAGGTAATTTTCTATCTGCATAAATGGGTTCTACAGATCATAGCTGAGCTACTGTCATCAACCAACATCACAGATAGCCTAAATACATTTGCATAAATGACTATGAATACCACCCTGAGAATATAGTTGTGTAAAGAATTCTAAATATTGTGAAGGGAAACACGAAGAGTTTAGCTCTCAACAATGTCATTCTGTGAAAGTCAATTACTATGGTACATAAGTCAGAGAACAAAGTTGCACAGTAGTGAATAAATTGCATTTGTACCATTCCTATATGATATTATAATTTGTAAATGTAATGACAGCATTAATTTGCATATTGTTATGAATTTTCTTGTTATACAAAGCATCTGTTTTCCTTTGGTCATGCTTTGTAACGTAATAAATATTTTACTGATAAAATATTGCAAAATTGTATGTATAAAAAAACAAGCTACATTTCTACATTGTGTTGCATAGTATGGCATGGACAGGCAATCTGCATTTAACAAACATTTAACAATAGTTTTAGAGCTAAATGTTGCTTTCAGAAAGGTTTTTATTATAAAATTAAATCTAAAGGGCATATTAATACAGTGCACCTGTTTTACGTGTGTAGAATGACCAGAACAACAAAAAAGAGTTATTAAAAATGCAAAAATCAGGAAGCCAAGAAATATTTAATTGCTAAGTCATTCTTAGAAGGAAAGCTTTGTGGAATTCAGTTACTTTCTGCCATTGTATTTTATTCTAAATAAATATCTATCTATGTCTATATCTATAACTATATTTATATATAAATCTATATCTATAGCTACATCTATATCTATATATCACCCTATGCAATTCCAATTACAAAATTTTTCCTAAAATTCTACAGCTAAAGTTGTGTGTTTCCTCTCATTTTCGTTTCTAAGGTTGATGTTGTACTGACAGTTACAGATGCGCCTAGCCTGGGGGAATTACTTCACATTGTATACTTATATTTAAACCATGCGGGGCTCCATTTTGATAAAGACAGGTTAGAGGTAATTGGACAGATATCTTCTACTGACATAGGCACTTAAAATCCTTGGTACTGTTTTTGACAGAGTTACAAGTGTGTCTAAACAAAAGCCAATTGCATTGTGGAAGACTTTCAAGATGTCTTTCCTAAAGAAGGTGTATCTCATAACCTTATCTTTTTGATGGCTATGTTGTAATATATATGCTTTCAACTTAGCAAGAAAGACAAATGTATAATGTGTGTGTGTGTGTGTGTGTGTGTGTGTGTGTGTGTGTGTGTGTGTGTGCGTGCGTGTGTGTATATATATATATATATATATATATATATATATATATATATATATATATAAATCATTGGACTCAAATCAAATTGAAATCTGTTATAATGATAATTCAATAACACAACCCTTAAAATCTATTACCCAAAAGGTATATTTTACACAGTTTGTGATATTAAATTAATATTCCATGCTAGTTAAAAATACAGATTATCCAGAAAATGTATACACTGTAATGAAGAAAAAGCCTATATTTTACATATTTTTGGTGTACAAAAAAATTATAAAATTTTTGTAAGATCTTATTGGAAAATTATATATAATGTTATACTAAATATGGATTCCATATATTAGTGCCAAATAGTTATTCATATTCTACATGCAAACTCCTACAAGTCTAATATTAACATATTAATAATGTTTATATATTTCCCAAAACTGGCTATTTTTCAAACTTTTAAACTAGAAAAACTTTATAAAAATAGACCATACACATCTTAAAAATCATTAACTTTATTTTGGTATCTTCAAATTCCAATATCAAGTGTTCTCTCATTGCTAAGTAGCACATTTTATTCAAAACTTTGACTTAAAAAATAAATATCCTACAAGTTTAATTTCCATATTATCATTAAATGTAAGAAAGCTTTATATGGCTTCAAGAATAGGATATATAATTCACTGAATTATTGCAAATAGAAGTTTAAAAAATTGCTAAAGTTTTGTTTTGATTACATTGTATATAATGTATGTAATTAGCGTAGGATAGTTGAAATTGTAGTAAGTTTCCATTTCTATTGCTTTTGGGGGGAACTTAATAAAGCCTGCATGGACTTATTTTCCATATATGTATAGTGGCACACTGCTTACACAGAAGTAAACAGGTTTGCAATCCAGTAAACAGAGCTCAGGGGCATGCACAAGCACGCCAACACGTAGTGTCCATGGCATGCAAATCACCTCATAAGCAGGTGAATTGCATGCAAATGAGGGTGGTAGAGTGATCCAGCAAACAGATAGTCAGTCCTGCAGACCCCGTGTTGGTGTCCGAAATATACACAGAAGAAATATATGTACAGGATGTTAAACAGAAAACAAGAGCTGTAAAAGTGCAGTAAGAAGGACAGAAATAGCATAGCAGACACAGATATGTGCAAAACTATCCATTGTATGTCCAAAACCAAATGGAAAATAGTTTAAAATAATATATTTTTTTAATAATCAGGTTACGTTTGCGCAGCATACCACAGCGCACAAACATGCTGTTAAGAAAAAAAATTTTAAAAGGTGTAACAAATGAAAATTAGTAGTATGTGACAGTAATGCATTATAGGACCCTGTGTGGAGTATGTACAATGGTAGACTGCTGTGGTTGCTAATGAGGCAGGGCCTGGAACTGTATAGTTCCCAGGTTGTGTGCACTGATCTCTATGCAAATGAGCTGGGGTTACTGAATAGCACAAATGGGTATCCATGTCCGCAGATCGCATACGCGTAGACAGAGAACCACGTTGGCGACCACATAAGAGGTAGCTGGCATCAAAATGGGGTGTGTCTGCATTCTCTTAAGCTCATTGCAGCACAGTGATGCCTGTTTTCACTGTGTACCACTGTGCTGAGCAGGCATCTTGAACAGTATCTGCTAAGCTTTGTTTACCTTCGGGGAGCATGTTTCAGTGGGTTTGAGCTTGTTTGTGTGGCGGGTCACCATGCTGAGTGTGACCTTTCATGGTGGTGTGTGCAGTGACTACTGAACATTGTTTACCTATGTGGCAGATATTTGCATGGACCACTGCAGTGCTGAGTGAGGAAGGCTGTTAAAAAATAAAAATACTGGCTGAGAAAGGCAATGATGTGCTAATTACTGATGACCCCTGTTCCACTTGAACTAGGACCATTAACAGTCTTAATGATGTACTTGGCAGGTGGAATGAATCATGGGTAGTGAATTCACAAAGGCTGCACCTACAGCAAAGCACTATAAAGGTAGCAGAGAGGGGAACCCATCCCACTGGAAACAAAGGTATTTGTAGCTGTTAGGCTACTAGCTATGGGTACATTCCAAAGACAAACTGGGGACATGATGGGGATCTCACAGGCATCAGCATCCAAGGTACTACACCAGTTCCTGGATGTCATGCTACCACATCCTAGTGAACATATTTATTTTTCTCCTAACCCCTGAGGTGAGGGCCAACAGTATGCAACAATTCTACCATGTAGCACACTACCCTGAAGTACTTAGTGCGAAAAATTGCACTCATGTACACGTCAATGTACCACCAGGTGAGGAGGGTAGAATCTACATCAACTACAAGGAATACCACTCCATCAACTGCCAGTTCACGTGCAGCATCCAGGCCATTATCATGAATTGTGTGCTGGTAGCAGTTATCATCACTCCCATATACTGGGGGATGCTGGCTAAGCACTCGAACTGTGGATGATGACACCCATCAGTAATGTACACACTCCCATTAAAGAATGCCATAATGAGGCACACACACAAACTAGGAACATCATAGAGCATGTGTTTGAGCTGCTGAAGTCATGGTTCCAGTGCCTCGCTATATCTGGTGGAGCCCTGCATTACTCTCCAGCTACATGTGCAGGCATGTTCACAGTATGTGCCAAGCTACACAATATGATCCTGCAGAAACAACTGTAGCAGGATCAGCAAAAAGAAGGGATCCACAACCCCCCAAAAGTGTCTAGGTCACCACAGCCACACCCACGGGGGGACTCTGAGGAGGAAACCCATGAGGTTGTCCCTGTAGGCAGATGTAGGCATGCCCAGTATGCCTTGGCCTTGGCCAAGAGACAATGCATAGCACATGCACTGACAACCTATGGCCTTATGGACTGACACCTTAGTTTGACTCACATACATATTAGTAAAATTGATGCCAGCCAGCCCACACAACCTGTACCTCACCATGTACTGACTGCGGACTGCAGGCATCAGACAGAGTCAGACCCAATCTACAGGTCTGTCAACTGCTGCATTCACAAGGTAAGTCACACAACAAATAACCACTTGTAAGGGGTACTAAAATATGGTAGCAGTTATATTAACCTGCCGCATGTATACAAGGGAATATAGTGGGCTACTGGGCTACATAGCTGGAAACCCCACTACATTATTCAAGGGAGATGCCAAACAGTGGAGTTACAGAACAGTTGCATGACTGTGTATGCCAGCAGAGCATGGGCTGGTCATCCCCCAACCCAACACATCAGTGTTCCCATACAACTCCTGTAAAAGTACATCTGTAATGATATATCAGCAGACCAGACAATTCCAGGGCTGTGACATAAAACCTGGCCATGCATTGTATTTCCCACATAATGCAGAGGTGAAAATGTATGTCTGTATGCTACTGATAGTGTGAGGGATGAAACCTCTCTGTCTAGTGGCTAGTGTGGCTCACTGAGTTAGGGACATTAGCATAGGTGATGGTGTTGATGGTTTGAATCAGGCAATATCTACATTGCTTGCATGTGAGGAACTTATATGGTGATAATCCACAGACTGTCATAACCCCTCAATCTGTTACTGCAAGAAAGCTGAATGCAACCAGAGACAGAATGGAGGGACAAAGAGCCAAAACTACAGACAGACATTCATGTGGTCTGAATAACCTAGAAGGCAGCTAGTATAACAGCAGGTTACAACAGGTCAGATTAACTGTAGGATGTAAAGACTTTCACTTAAATGGTCAGTAGCTACAACAATTCAGTAACTACATTGTACAGTATATGACCGGAAAACCACAACTGTATGAGGAACATGGCAGACATATGGGGTGGAATGCTAGACATTCTGCAAAAATGTAAAGTGAGAGGTATGCAGACTGTCAACCTGTACGTGGTGTTACATCTTGTACCCCAGTCACATCAACCTCTCAACCTCTAGAGCAAGATATCTGAACAAAGCCATGAATAAAAGTGGGGCAAAGGCACAAAAATAGGGAAATGTTTTAAATATTGCTCTTCCAAATGTAGACAGTTGATAAAATAACAGGTCTTGCATTCACATGGATCCCCTTATGTGTATGAAGTCCAAAACTCAAATGTCTGTCATTATATTTTAATTTAAATCTTTAAGCCACTAATATGCCTGAAAACCACAATGTTATAAAAAATGGACCAAAAATATAAGGCAAAAATCAGGATATTCTGTGAATATCTGTACATTCGAGAGGTATCAGCCACATATTAACTACAGCAAACAGCCGGGGAAAGCCTTAGACAATATCAGGGAAGTGCTGTACTGTGGAAACAGGTGCAGCAGCCAATGGCCTGCAGGGCACATAAACCCAGACTGGAGTACAGGTAGCTCTGGCCTGGAGTCATCTTGTAAGTACTGACAGTCACACCGGGCATGCTCTTACACTTAGGTAACTTGAGCCCAAGTCTGTTGTCTCTTCCACCCAAAGACCTGCTATGCAGAAATATGTATGCGCATCCATACAGCCATGTATGCATATCTGTCTCTCCCTACCCCCCTCACTCTTGATTAGTGTATCTATCAGTATGTGGCATATATATATATATATATATATATATATATATATATATATAGATATATATATATATCTTGTTTTTATATATATACATATATATATATATATATATATATATATATATATATATATATATATATATATATATATATATATATATATATATATATATATATATTTATTTATATGTGTGTGCCACATACTGATACATACACTAATCAAGAGTGAGGGGGTAGGGAGAGACAGATGAAATCTTGGAAAGTCAGAGGATGCCTGAGGAGTGGAGAAAAAGTGTTTTAGTACCTATTTTTAAGAATAAGGGTGATATGCAGAGCTATAGTAACTACAGAGGGATAAAACTGATCATCCACAGCTTGAAGTTATGGGAGAGAGTAGTGGAAGCTAGGTTAAGAAGGGAGGTGATGATTAGTGATCAGCAGTATGGTTTCATGCCGGGAAAGAGCAGTATAGATGCGATGTTTGCTTTGAGAGTGTTGATGGAGAAATATAGAGAAGGTCAGCAGGGGTTGCATTGTGTCTTTGTAGACTTGGCGAAAGCATATGATAGGGTGCCTAGAGAGGAGTTGTGGTATTGTATGAGGAAGTCAGAAGTGGCAGAGAAGTATGTAAGAGTGGTACAGGATATGCACGAGGGTAGTGTGACAGTGGTGAAGTCTGTAGTGGGAGTGACAGATGCGTTTAAGGTGGAGGTGGGATTAACTCAAGAATCAGCTATGAGCCCTTTCATATTTGCAAAGGTGATGGACAGGTTGACAGATGAGATCAGACAGGAGGCCCCATGGACTATGATGTTTGCAGATGGCATTGTGATCTGTTGTGAGAGTAGAGACCAAGTTGAGGAGACCCTGGAGAGGTGTAGATATGCTCTAGAGAGGAGAGGAATGAAGGTCAGCAGGACTAAGACAGAATATGTGTGTGTGAATGCGAGGGAGGATAGAGGAATGGTGAGGATGCAGGGTGTAGACTTGGAGAAGGTGGATGAGATGTACTTGGGATCAACAGTTCAGAGTAATGGTGAGTGTGGAATAGAGGTGAAGAAGAAAGTACAGGCAGGGTGGAATGGCTGGAGAAGAGTGTCAGGAGTGATTTGTGACAGATGGGTACCAGTAAGAGTGAAAGGGAAGGTCTACAAGAGGGTAGTGAGACCAGCTATGTTGTATGGGTTGGAGATGGTGGCATTGACAAAAAAACAGGAGTCAAAGCTGGAAGTGGCAGAGTTAAAGATGTTAAGATTTGCACTGGGTATGGCAAGCATGGACAGGATTAGAAATCAGTATATTAGGTAGTCAACTCAGGTTGGATGGTTTGGAGACAAAGTCAGAGAGGCGAGATTTCATTGGTTTGGACATGTGCTGAGGAGGTATTCTGGGTATATTGGGAAAAGGATGCTAAGGATGGAGCTGCTAGGTAAGAGTAAAAGAGGAAGGCCTAAGATAAGGTTTATGGATGTGGTGAGAGAGGACATGCAGGTGGCTGGTGTGACAGAGCAATATGCAGAGGACAGGAAGAAATGAAAACAGATGATCCACTGTGGCAACCCCTAATGGGAACAGCCAAAAGAGAAGAAGAAGTTAACAAGATACAAATATATAGCTACAGAAAGTACAATGATACATAGACTCTCCACATATATCTACCTAACACATTTACATAATTTGCACAAACAACAACAGTTAAGGAGACATCCCTGTTATACACATTAATATAGATATGTGTGGGGGTGTACGAATGTCCCTACATGCCCCAGAATGTTCGGTTATCTGCACTTACACATCAAAAAAGTTGTCCAGGGGAACCCAACCAAGGTGGTAGGAGTACATAATCTACTCACCCACAGACCCCTCTGCCTGCAGAATGTCACCTTGTAGACAGACACAGGTGAGCAGGAAGTATAATGTACAATGGTTGCAATGCATACCTTGGACAGGCCATATTGTGCCTGGCCACATGTCCGCCTTTCAAACTGCAAACAGCCACATATGACCATACTGGTAACTGTACATGCATAGGAGGGATATTACCAGGTATCCCACTCATATGACACTAGATATGATAACAGTATCAAGCAGTATCACTCTGCAGGCCACACATGCTGTCTAACAAAAGGCCACTTTGTGTACTCCACAAGTACTGTGCCTGCATCCACATATACAACAGATATAACCTGTGGTGCATGTGATAAATACTGTGAGCTGTAGTGTGTAACAGTAGATAGGCAGGGGTTCTAAACTCACATCATTCAACTTGCATGTGTGCATAGATATATCCCTTTGTAGCCCTGCAGACATGCCTAGGTGGCTTATTTCTATGCAGTGGTTATGCATTTTAAGGTCCTGTGACTAGCTGCTGGCTTCTACATTGACCTCATTTACAAGGCCTGCTGAAGTCATCCAACGTAAGGGTGCTAGCTGGCAGTCAACATCAGATAAACTCTGTGGTGCATGCAATAAGTACTGTAAGCTGTAATGTGTAATAGTAGAGTAGTACGGGGTCTAATCTGACATCAGCCAACATTCTCTCTTTCTCTGTATGTAACTATATCCCTTGCAGCACTACAAACTTACCCATGTGGGCTATCCACATGCAATGGTATGCATTTTATGGACCTCTGGCTGGCTGCTGTCATCTAAATTGCCCTCCTCTACAAGGCCTGCTGATGTTCTCCACCTTAAAAGCACTGGCTGACAGTCAAATACTAGATAAACTCTGTAGTGTGTGTGTTAAGTACTGTAAGCTATAGTGTGTAATAGTCGATAGGTGGGGGTTCTAATCTCACCACAGCTATCTCTTTTGTGCTCTCGCGCTCTCTCTGTGACTATATCCCCTTGCAGCACTTTAAATATGCCCATGTGGGCTCTCTACATGCAATGTTATGCATTGTATGGCCCTATGAATGGTTGTTGGCCTCTAAATTGCACAATTTTATAAGACCTGCTGATGTCAATCACCTTAAGAGCACTGTCTGACAGTTTAACATGAGATAAACTCCATGGTCCATGTGATAAATACTGCAAGCTGTAGTGTATAATGGTGGATAGATAGGGGTTCTAATCTCACATCAGCCAACTCTGTGGGTGTATAAATATATCCACTTATAGTGCTAAGCACATGATGGTCTATCTCCGTTCAAGGGTTATTCAGTTTATGGGCTTGTGACTATCTGCTGGCCTCTAAATTTCCCTCCTCCACATAAACATAACTGATGTACACCACCTTCTAGATATATACATTCCAAAAACCCAGATGACATGTATCAAGGGTAGCAGACCTTGTCACAAATTTCTCCCTGGGCCTCCGCTGAAAACAGGCTCTGTGGAACCTAGTCAGACTTTCCCAGTCAACAAATAATAAATAAAATAAAATAAATAAATGAATGCATGATTAAGCTGACTACCCCCATTGTCCCTGATGCACTGTTATACACATATGCACCTAGGTAGTGATGCGCGTAGTCTGCCATACTTTGCTGACATCACATTTCTGCTGTGCCACCATGCCATCCTGTGCTGCTGTATTGCCACCATGTATTCATTGTTTAACCCCTCAGACTCCAGGAACAGACATATACATAGGTCCATGACACACATGTTATTCTGTAATACTACCGCCAGTCTAACATCATGCAATAAAGATACACAAAGTGTGATGTGTTTTCATGACACATGCCAACATACAATACCCGTAGTGGCCCACAACAAGTGTCATGGCAAAACAATATTGTATTACACAAGTACATGTAAAGTAATATAGTCACCCTGTGCATCAGGCGCATATTTGCATTTCCCTGCATTGATGTCACAAATGGCAGGGATGTGGCACAGGTTCATCACATGCGCAGTGTGGGGTGTGGGGATGCCAGAAGAGTAGGCTGTGCTAAACAGGTGACGACATGTGTGTGAGTCAGGAAGGGGTGTGGGTTAGAAGGGCCATGGAGAGGTGCCGTGTGTGTCTGTTGGTGAACTGCATGCAACAGTAGTGTTTAAGTGGGTGCGTGTACACAGACAAGCCCAGTGCTAGCCCTACACGTGTGTATGTTGGACAGCTGTGGACCGTACATTTTAGAGTGGACAGTTAACTGTCTCCGGCTATGAACACATGAACTGGCTCTGCCAGGAGTAGCACTGGCACCACCATGCCCATTGTCAGATGTGGTGCAAGTACCTAATGGTGACTGCAAAATGTTGGGGCTGTCTCACCCAAGGGACCACCCAGGACAGCGTGCCAATAACCTGCCACACCATGGTGTGGACAGCACACTTCCCTCTGTAGCGCTGTAGGTATTGTCACTACAGAAACGTGAGTGTGCTTGGCCATGTGGACTCCCAGCAGATGGTTTTGCTGACCTTCATCCACATGTCTGATGCTCAACTCCAGCCAGATATTCCAGCACAGACATTGTGTTGTCAAAGACAGACACTGTCTCAGCCCACCATTATTCACTACAGCAGTTAACTGATCCAGGGTGTCCCCAATGTGGTGGAGGCAGTCACGGATGTCAGACTGTACTGCATTCATAACCCTAAGCATCCATCTGTTGTGTTTCATTCAGAATGTTTCTGTTCCTTTTTGACAGATCGAAACATGCGGCAAGTGACCTGTGATGTGACACCTGCAACAGGTGGTGGATGGACAGCAGTCCTCCTATGAGAACCCCTGTTAATCCACCTGTGTGGAACGTTGCTACCTGTCAGGCTATGGCCAGTGTCTACACTCACTGTTACCATAGTTGTCACACTGCCCTGTTCAATGTTACCACCCTCTGACTGTCCAATATCTGTGGCCTCTGGAGACTGGGTATGTGTAGACATACTGACTGTGTGTGGTGACAATGGGGGCAGAAGAGGGATGTCAATCTCAATGTAACAATGTAAAAGACTGCAGCCCCTTCTCCACTGCTCCTAGGGGGGGCATGCCCTGTCCCCTGAGGTGGTTCCACCCAATGCCACAGGTGGTGCAGGGGCAGCAGAGGGGGCACCACCAGCCTGGGTCCCAGATGTGCTAAGACCCGGTACCATGGTCATTTGAGGCATGGTAGGTGGATCACCGGGAAGCAGCCTACCGTGACATGCTTTGGTGATGGAGGTATAGCAATAAGTATAGGTTTGTTATGAACAAAACATAGTTAGTAATAGCAGAATGCCAGAACAGTGGAAATAACCCAATTACATATCAATGCATATTATGTGAAACACAACAATAAATGACAGAACAGTCAGTATGTTAACAGCATGCCAGTGACAGTTATAGCATAAGGCCAACAAAATAGGTAATTTAACAAAAAATGTGGCTATGCAACCATTATAATACATACCAATAATAATACACATGCCCCAACATACAGTTAATTTAGCAACATATGTGAATAGTAAACCATAACCAATGGATAACAATAATAAATAAATAAATGAAGATAAGTGGTGGGGAGTGAGAGAGAAAAACAGTCCATTAGTACTATTATAGGCTATTTCCTTGACAACAGTACTACTACCTACTCTACAGGTCAGTCCTTTCTTTAGGTGTACCAGTCCGCTATAGCTGCTGTACCACCTACATACCTCTCACATTATTTAGATGGGACAGTATGGGTCAAGCCATTACATCTGGGGGTACACAACTACACAGAACACTTGCACATCAGGTGGACCTATATAACTACCAATGTGTACTGTGGGCTGATGTAGTGATACTTTACAATTTAGGTAATCATTCCAATGGTAATTCTGTGACAGACGGATTATGCACTACTAATTACATTATGTGACAGCATGACATTTGAGAGATATGTATGTGTACAGTACAGAAACTAAACAACTATCATGCCTTGCTTGGCAGGCATGGGGATAGAACCTAATGGCAGTGACTGAAGAGGATATCTGCCTGGAATGTATGAATTGGCTACAGCAACTTTGAACAGACACTCCAGGCATGCAGACATACCAATATTACGCATTTTATTTATTTAATTTTACTTTATTATCATTATATTTTTTCCTTTATGTTATGTCATACTTTCACATTCTTGCTAATGAGTTTAACAGTCTGTGACATCTAAACACACAAATATCTACTCATAATATGGGCTATCCCACCCATTTACCTGTAGTTCCTGTAGAGAGAGAATCTGTAAACATTATATGACTGATACTGTAATATTTAATGTTACATAACACTGGATTCGAACCCTTGCCTGTGTGTGGCAAAATGTACTACAGACAGAGCATATAACAAACTGAGATAGTGAGTTACTGGAGACTGCAGATTGATTGATATTTGCCTAGAGCTCACCTGGAACCAATATATGACCTGCTAGTAGTACTACAGTTGTATACTAGACTGCAGTGACAGTAGAACACACATGCATGAAATACAAGCATGACAGAGATAGTATGTAATCTATACATTACTATATAGAATGCAGGTGTGTACACAATATATTGTTATTGATTTGAAATATTTGTGAAGTCAACAAATAATATCAGATCATGGATTGGGCTACCTCACCCATATACCTTACTTATCTGCTGTTTGTGGATGACAGAGCATAATAAATAATATTGGCTTAGAAACAGCCCTGATAGGTACAGTATGTGTTAAATAAGATATTTGGCAGCCATTATATTTGCATTCTACAGATATTACAGTGTTATACCTGACTGCAGCACCTTATCTTAAAGCCTGAATGGATACAGTTGTACTGCAATGGTTAAAACAAGACAATCCTGATGTACACAATTTACCTTGGTGTTATTGGTATTGGTTAATGTGTTATTGCAGAACAGTTGGCATTATTCATTTCTAGAAAAACAGCTCTAATTCCACACTTATTACACTACAGACTTTATTGTATATACTTTAATCCAGTTTCTGGTACTGTTTCGAGTTTTTATTGGACAACAGTTGTCATTATTCAGGTCTTGCAATACAGCTCTACTTCCACAGTTTTGCACTGCAGACTTTAATGTATATACTTTAATTCAGGTAATGGTATTGTTTCATGTTTTTATTGCACTACAGTTGACATTATTAATTTATTGCACTACAGCTCTAAGTCCGCATTTACTGCAATACAAACTTTACTGCACCTATTTTATTGCAGTTAATGATTGTGTGTGTGTGTGTGTGTGTGTGTGTGTGTGTGTGTGTGTGTGTGTGTGTGTGTGTGTTTGTGTAGTAGATATATACCAAAATCTCAATATTCGCAAGGTTGATGCCAAAAGCTTGACTTTACAAATACTAACACACTACTATGGATGCACCAATCAACAATCTCAATGCATGCAAAAATCTACAGAAATTATTAAAACATCATGTTTAGTAGTAGAGCAAGCTTCCCTTGCTACTCCCATTAGGGGGCTGTGCCCCACTCACCTGTTGCTAATTATATATACTAACTCCAAGATCACACAGTCTCAGTGAAAGGGCATAGTAGTAGTGTGTCTAACATGAATACTGTTCGATCTCAGATACCTGAGAATCCTCTGTTTATTTACTCAAATTTTACCTAAGGCATGGTTGACCAGCTTCAGTTAACCAACGTATATATACACTCGTGTACATGGATGTAGATAACTATATACATATAAGGTACTATTAGGTATGGATTATTGCCTTAACAGACAACTACTGATGCATCAATGTATTTTGGTCACCCATCAAAGGCAATTAATCTTTGTGCAAGGTTAGGGAGCAGTAAGTTGTTGGGATTTGTCCTTTTCTCCACTGTTGTATGACCTTGGAGTAAGTATTAAAATAGTTGATGTGTCATGGGAGTGTATGTGGACTTCTCACTCCTGCAAAAAATCATTATATTTTAGTGTGTATAGTTTTTAAAACCTCATTTGCAGTATGTTGCTGGTTTTCCTTTTGCAGATCAATGAAAGTGCTGAGATTTTCTGTCATTGTTTATTCATCAAGATAATGGATAGCACAATTATGTCCTTCACAAGTCTTTTAACTGTAAAAACACAGCTTCGAAAATATATACCCAGTGCATTATGAAATGTGCCATGTTAGCATTTACTTCATAACCCCAAGTATTTCAAGCAGAAGATTTGCATTTAGTTACTATGCATGCGCTAACAATTTTAGTTTTGGCTGGCATTTTGTTCTTTAATCAAGTTATTCCTCAGTCTTCTGTACTGAGTGAGTTCAGACATAATATTTCCTGTTTTCAGCTTTACACAGGCAGTTGTCTCAGGCTGTAGCATATTAGTGTGAATTTTCTTTGACCTTTTCTAACAAAGTTGTGTCTAATTAGATTTATCCCTCACTAGAGATGTCAGCACACATGTGTTGACATTGTGGATAAACAATTTCTTGACAAATGTATTATTCACTGAGTATATAATATTTTGCTGCCATGTGAGCTGAAAATGATGTGATCTTGCTTGCTTCCTCTCTGAAGGTTATTTCTGATATTCATTTTTTTCTTTCTTTTTTTTTTTTTTGCTGTCACTTGCAGAACTATACATAATTTAATGAGCAAAACTCTCTGGACAGTGTTTCATGTAGACATTACTCACAGACCTCATACAGTTCTACAAATCCTTCTAGTATTGTTACTTGGCAGGTACTGTTTTTGTGCCTGAAAAAAATAATGTTCCACTTTGAAACATTTCTGAAGTCAATCAAAGGTAAAATCAGTTTTGTTTTAGGGACTGTACCTCTTATTTAATATAGAAAGTATGATAAATTTATTATGCTTAATGTTTTGCATGGTAAGGGTGCATACCAGTAAAGCATAGTTTATGGATATTAAGTAATAAGACAGGATGTGCTACAAGCTGCAATACTACTGCAAAACTGAAATGAGTGAAACAAGACCATTGCTGTTGCAGGCATTTAGAACTGAGGAGGGTATTATAAATAACTCATTTTGCTGCTACATAGTATGTACTGCAATGTAGAAAATATATCAAAAGCTATCCAAACTTCTGGTAATATCAACATTTTTAACTGCAGCTATTGTTATATGTTTATCTTAAATTATAATCTTTTATTATATATTGAAATATTAATACAAACACAATATTAAGGAGTTTAAAGATTTCATGAAAATCCATAAATGTGACATCAGTTTTCAACGTAATGTCAACGTAATGCTACTATAAACATTTTAGCCACTGAAACTAATCTTTCAAGTTTCATTCATTCATTCATTTATTAATTCATTCATTCATTTTCTAAGTGCTTTGTCCTCAATATATAGGATTCCACAGAAAGCAATGGGATTTACTGAATAAACCAACCCAAGAAAGGATAGCATCATCTCAGCATCTTCACATACATATATGCATGTATACACACACACACACACACACACACACACACACACACACACACACACACACACACACACACACACACACACACATGTACTTATATACCCACTTATAATGTTCTGTAAACACACTTATGGGACATTTAGAGAATTATTATTTCTGCTATTCACTTTTTTTATATGGAAGGGAATCAGAAAAGTAAGCAGACAATGGGACAACTTGCTGATTTCAAACAAAGGACATACAGCTGGGAAACAATCTGAGAATGAGGAAGCATGAAGCAGAAAGTACAGTTGTGTACACTTACCATAAATGTAGATGTTCGAGTGTATTCACTGTTGCAGTCATCACATTTGGGTTATCCCTACCAGGGCAGCCCTCGGCCGGCCCGAATACCAGATTGATAGTATTTCTGCGTCAGTTGCTGTCACTTGAGGACTGACGTCAGGTTGTCAGTAGTATAAAGTAATGCAGCCAATGCCATTACATCAAGTTTTTCTTGCCCTAACCTGTCAGGAGCCCCCAAGTAGGAGGCCAGGCTCTGGTGGAAGTACCCAACCAGTGGAAAATAAATACCAATATGTCCCTTGTAAGGAAAGGAGAAGAATAAGGACGAATGGTAATAAAATTAGAAAGAGAAGAAAGGGGGATGGAGGGAGAGAAACCAGGACTGCAACAGTGAATACACTCAAACATCTACATTTATGGTAAGTGTACACAACTGTACTATGTTTTTGTGTTTCACGAAGTCATCACATTTGGGTTGATTCCCAAAGCTGAGGAAATGGGAGGAGGCAGTCAAGGAAACTAGGGGCTGGCTAGGATGCCCTGCAAGACTGCAGAGGCAAACCCTGACCTGGATTTGGAGAAGAGAGGCAGTTGGTAATGCTTGGTAAAAGTGTGAACAGATGTTCAGGTGGCAGCCTCCAGGATGTCCCTGGTGGAGACTCCTCTGAGGAAAGCTGCAAAGGTGGAGGCTGCTCTGGTGGAGTGTGTCCTGACCCCCTTGGGGGAAGGCTTTCCATGCTGTTTTGTAGCAGAAATGGATGCAGTGTGCTATCCATTTGGAAATGGTTTGTTTGGAGATGGCTTTGACTTTTGCCCCTGTAGCAAAGCTAACCAGCAATTGATCAGACTTTCTGAAGGATTTTGTCTTGTCTAGAATGAATCTGAGCTGTCTGTGCACATCTAGAGAGTGCAGGATCCTTTTCCCTTGTTCTGAGGATTAGGAAAAAAAATGGGCAAATTAATGGATTGGTTGTGAGCCACACTGGACATGACCTTGGGCATGAAGGATGGTTAGTTCTGAGGGATACCCTGTCTGCATGGAAGATGATGATGGGTTCCACAGCCATGAGTACTTGCAGCTCAGAGACTCTTCTGGCTGAAGGGATGGCCAGAAAGAATGCTGTTTTCCATGAGAGAAATTTTAGCTCTGCAGAAGAAGCTGGTTTGAAAGGGGGCAGGGTGAGCTTTTTCAATACAAAGTTAAGGTCCCAAGCTGGTGTTGGTGCCCTTCTGGGTGGCCTCAAGTTGCTAGATCCTCTTAGGAACTGTTTGATCAAAGGGTGTGAGAAAAGGGGCTACTCAGTGTGAAAATGAGCAGAAATAGTAGAGGCATGAATTTTTACAGAGGAGAAAAATAGGCCACTGTGTAGTAGTTCAGATAAGTAATCCAGGATGAGAGGGAGGGTGGACTGTGACATATTGGCTCACTTAGCCTGGATCCAGGTGCAGAACCTTTTTCATTTATCAGCATAAGACTTTCTAGTGCTAGGGTGTCTGGCCTCATGGATAACATCTAGAACCTGTTTACTGAGGTTGGCAGATTGGTTCAGGGTTAGGGAATACGCCAAGCTGGTAAATTAAGTGTCTGCAGTTGGGAATGCATGAATTCCCCTTCCTTCTGGGTCAGGAAGTTTGGAATATAAGGAAGATGCCATGGAGGCAGTGGGGACAGCAATGGGTACCAGTTTTACCAAGGGGCCAGTCTGGAGCTATAAGATTGGTCCTTGGATTTTCCTCCCTTATTTTGAGCAGTACCCTGGGGATGAGGGGTGGGGGAGGAAAGGCTTAGACCGACAGGGCATCCACTTTCCAAGCCATGCAGTGATGCTCCCTGGTGCAGAATTTGCTGAGCTGATGGTTGGTGTGGGAGGCAAAGAGGTCGACCTTTGGGGTTCCCCATTTCTGAGTTATTATGGTGAAGGTACTTCTGCTGAGTTGCCACTCATGTGGGTCCAGAAGATTTCTGCTTAATTGTACTGCCAGAGAGTTGAGAGAGCCTGGTAGGAATTGTTGTAACAGGTGTAATTGCATGGCAGAGGCTGTATGCCAAAGAGTTATGGCTAGCCTACATAGAGGGGAGGAGTGAGTCACTGTCTGCTTGTTGATGTATCACATCACAGTGGTGCTGTCTGTTTTGATCAGGAGAGCCCCTGGAGAGAGAAGGGGCTTGAAAGGTATCAAGGCATGCTGCACAGCCATCATCTCTTTTAGAGTGATGTGCAGAGGGATTTGCTGTGGGCTCCATTGGTCCTGTATGCACCTGCCGTCCTGGTGTACACCCCAAGCATACTCTGATGCATCTGTGGTGACAGTCTGGGTAGGGGCAGTGGGGAGAAAGGCAGTCTCTTGTTGAGGGACATGCTGTTTCCCACCAAAGAAAATATTTTCTGAGGCAAGGAATTATAGGTAGAAGAGTTTCCAAGTCTTGAGAATGTTGATACCAAAGGCTCTTTAGGTACCATTGAAGTCTGGCATATGGAATGAGTAGTGTGCAAGATGCCATGAACCACAGAGCTTGCAGGATCTTCCTTGCAGCTAGGTGGGGCCTGGTGGCGTGTTAAGAGAAGTAGGTTGGCATAAAATTTGTTTCTCTGGTGTTAAGGTATGCCATCTGGGATGCTGTGTCCAGACTTGTTCCCAGGAAGATTATCCTTTGGGTAGGCACCTGCTTGGATTTCGTTTCATTGATTGTATACCCTAGAGAAGTTAATAGGTTCTTTACAAAGGCCAGGTGCTTGAGCAGCTTTTCCTGGCTGTCTGCCTGAATAAGGCAGTCATCTAAGTTTGGTTAAATCTAAATATGAAGAAATAACATGTCCAGCCTCATCACAAAAATGGAATAGCAAAAACGAGTCCAAATATATTGTAAAACTTTAATAACAGACAAGCGCTTTCGCGTATGAAATATACGCTTCTTCAGATCATAAAAACAAATGAAACTGACCAAGTTTATATACGATAGCAGCATTTCATAATTAAATTAAATTAAATTAATCAAACAAACAAACAATATACAATCAATCCATTGCCTAATTATTCAATCACTATTGCAAAATCCTTCTCCAAGTAGCCACACACAAATCAATGCATATAAAATGTCTCCTAAATATCCCCAAATCAATAGAGGAAAAAAAAAAAAAAATATATATATATATATATATATATATATATATATATATATATATATATATATGTGTGTGTGTGAAAAACCTGGTATTATTCACAATATTATAATATATATATATAATCAGAACTATATAAGAATGCTTTAAGCACTGCTATCATGGCAATAACCACATCTCTCAATAAATAAAAAGGTGAATAAATGAATAATTAAATTTAAGTAAATGAATAAATTAATTAATACATACATATAAGAAGCAATATGAAATCAACATATATCAACATAAAATGATAGAAGATATATTGGCCTAAACACATTCATTTTGCAGTCAAAGGTCAGATCTTATATAAATAGGTATTAATAATTACAGTGTAATGCTGTTATAAGCATTTAGCTCATTTGATATATTAGAACATATTATGCAAAAAGCATGGTACATCTTTTATCAAAAACTCATAAAAAACACATATAGAATATGTAAAAAGTATATATGTATGCATACATATAGGTATTATACGAATGCCAAAAATAAAAACAAAACAAAAACAACCTATAATGTGACATAAAAATAATAATTATTATCATAACCACTAAGCATTATTATCTATGGGAAGCTAGAAAGGACCTAATGGATACATATGCATTTAGTCCCAGTGGATAATGGCCTCTTAGCTTAAAAATCCATTTAAGCTCCCTTTGTTCTAGATAATTCATATAATCTCCACCTCTATCACCAGAACTAACAATCTGTAAAACCCTAAATACAAAAGTGTGATCACTATTCATGGAAATGTGTTTCGCTAGTGCATTAAGTTCATTCTTACATCTGATATCATAAAGATGATTGTATATTCTCTGTTTAAGCTTCCTTTTCGTTAGTCCTATATAAAATGCGGAACATTGCTGACAAGTTGCTAAATAAATCAGCCCAGACGTCTCACAAGAGGCATGAAATCTTGGGTTAAAAGAACAATCCAGTATAGGAAGTGTGAAACCCTGCTCAGTTGAAATATATTTACAATAATTACATTTCCTGCATGGATATGTGCCTAATTTCTCTGAGGTCCTAGTATTCAATGAGTCATTAATTATTGGGTTTGTACATAATATAATTTTCAGACTTCTGTTGTTCCTATAAGTGAACCCAGGAGTATGTCCAACTATTTTAGCCGTCCTATCATCAATGGTCAGTACGCCCCAATTCCTATTGATAATGCTTCTAATGGCTGTACTATCATTAGTGTAGGTTGTAATAAACTTTATCTTTTCCATTGGGTTGTTCTTACATTTATATTTGTTAACACCATCATAACTCTTATAGGTGGTCATACTCTTTAGACTCTGATCATCTCCAGTGACCTGGGCCCTCACTTGTTTAACCATATTGATATCATAACCTCTATTAACAAAAATTTTTTCCATCTTATCAAATTCTATCAAGAGGTCTGTATTGTCCCTACATAACTTCAATAATCTATTGAACTGACTCTTCACTATTCCTTGAAAAACATGACGAGGATGCATGCTGTCATAACGCAATATGGCATTCTTCCAGCATTCCTTTCTATGAAGAGTAGACGTTAATCTACCTCCCTTAATACTTAGACAAACATCAAGAAAACTTACTGATTCATAAGAAGTCTCAAATGTAAATCTAAGGAAGCTATTGGTGGTTTCCAAATAACTCAACAATGACTTAAATTCTGATAAGGTACCATTCCAAACAATTAATACATCATCCACGAAACACCTATAGATCAAAGCCTTACTGAATGACTCATGTGTAAAGAGAAATTCTCTCTCCCATTGATAGACTACCAAATTCGCATAAGTGTTAGCACAGGGGGTGCCCATAGCCACGCCTGATTGCTGTAGGTATAGGCATCCCCTGAATGCAAACACATTATGCGATAATATCAAATCCTGAAGCTGGCAGATCAAAATTTCTTTATTGCGATCTATATGGGTAAAAGATTGAAGTAACATTCTTATGGCCTCAATACCCTTATCATTGGGGATGGATGTAAATAGATTCTGAACATCCATTGTAATTAAGAGATGTTCCCCTTTACGTAATTCTATATCTAAACTATCTAATAAATCCAGACGCTCATAAGTATCTTTTAGTATAGTAGGAATACCAATAACAAGTGGTCTCAGTAGCTTTTCCAAATAAATCGAAATGTTTTCTGTCACCCATTTGTCACCAGAGACTATGGGTCGTAAGGGAGGGGGATGTACAGCCTTATGCATTTTAGGTAGACCTTTTATGACCGGCATCTTAGGATGTTCATTGTGAAAAAATTCATATAACTCTTTGGTTATTTGACGGCACATCAACAGATCATATAATGTATCATTGACTTCTTTTGTTATCTTATTAAACATGATGTTATTAATTTTCACATAAGTACTGTTGTCACTAAGCATGTTGTTCATGAGAGCTATGTAGTTCTCTGTGTCCAACAGCACTACACCCCCTCCCTTATCTGCAGGTCTTATGGTGAGAGATGGTTCAGTAGAAAGTTTATGGAGTGAGCGTCTCTCCTCTTCACTCATGTTGAAATATAAACATTTCCTAGCCCCATTAAAAAAATACTCATAGATATCCCGCTCACACAGCTTAATAAAGCTCTCAATATGTGCTGGTAGTGGAGGGGAAAAAGTGCTTTTACACTTACAAGAGAAGTGTTCTAATGTATTATTATCAACATTAACATTCACTTTATCATCGAAATACAACTTTAAAGCAACCATTCGTCCAAAGGCACGCAAATCAATCATTAAATCATGCATCACGCTGCCCTGCGATGGGATAAAGGACAAGCCTTTATCTAGAATGTTAATGTCAGAAGGAGTAAGCACAAACCTGGACAAGTTGAAAAAAAGGTGTGCTATTGTCTCTGTCTTCTCCTCTGTTGTTGCTGATTTTCTCCCGAGAATTTTCGCTTCCTTCTGTCCCAACTCCTCGAGCGGTCTTGCTGAAATGTAGTTTTCTTGATGGGAAATGGTAAAAAATGATTGTTGTCACCAACACCATGTTTGCGTATGGCCCCTAGTTCCCTATGTACTACAAAGTTACGATAAGCTTCCTGGTTTGGTAAAGGGGTAGATGCTGTTGCTTCAACTCCCAGTGGTGAGGGCAATTCAGGAGGAGTAACAAAAGCAGTATCAGAACTGCAACCAGAGCGGGGAGTGGCCAAGGATGAACACAGGATAGCAGCAGATTTCTTCAGCTCCACCAATTTCATTACATTGACAGGAATTAATTACTTAAAAAATTAATTTTTGAAGTAATTTTCTTTCTAAATATGTTTGTTTTATATAGTTCTTGAACTATATCTAAAAAAGAAAGGAAATCTTAATAATATTCCTGTCAGAAATTACTTTGGAAATTTTCCTGTCAGTTTATCAGTCTGAAATGAGTTCCAGTAAGACAAATTCTCAAGACTCCAGCATCAAGAAAGAACTTCAGTCTCTGATAATTATAGTCCAGCAACTTACTGCTAAGATGGATAAAATGGATACTAAAATAGACACTTTCATAGAAAAACTACAAAACAAATAGACTTGTTACATATGGACCTGCAACAACAGAAGATCCAGATGACAGGCATAGAAGAAGCTGTGAATGACATGGAAAATAGAATACAAGAAGAGGAAATCAACATTGAGTTTCTGCTGAAACAAAATACACATTTACAAACAAAGCTGGATGACCTGGAAAATAGATCTAGGCGCAATAACATTAGGATTTTTGGACTGCCAGAAAATATTGAAGGTAACAATATTACTTCTTTTTAACAACATGGCTCCCTAAAACTTTAGATTTACCAGAAGCATTCTCTTTGGTATCGAAGAGCACATAGATCTATAGCTAATACTAACTCTAACAAAAACTATCCTAGATCAGTTATAGTTAGATTTCTATCATCTTTTGATAAAGAGATGGTTCTTAAATCTGCTTGGGCTAAAGCTCCTGTTAAGATTAATGAAACAACTGTGCGTTTTGACAATGACTATTCTTCCATGGTATTAGCTAAAAGAAAAGTTTTTCTGCCACTAATAAGGGAGCTTAAAAAGCACAGTTTAAAACATACCTTCTGTTTCCTGCCAAGCTTAAAATCTTCTTTCCTGATGGTCCTAAAATTTTCGATGACTTAGACTCTGCTTTACTGTTTATCAAAAAAATAAGATTTTGGAAAAAATAGAAGAAATGGAATGGGCTAGTCCTTCGTTAAAGAGACTGGCAACTGAAACTTCGTGGAAGACTTCAGAGAAGAAGAAGAGACTAAAAAACAAATGATTTGTACTATGTTTTTTTTTCTCTCTCATTTTATTTTATTATTAATCCTTTTAAATATAGTTCCTGCATTTCCAAGAAGCAACAAATATTTTGAAAAAGATTTAATCAAAGTTATTCTCTGTGTGCAAAGAAATGGTTTGTTTCATAACTAGTCAAAATATCTGGAGATTTAATGGCAAGCTGTGATTTAACTTGTTTCTCTTTCTGAAGAGGAAAAATAAGGTCAGTAATTTGATACATTTTTTTTCCTTTAAAAGTTTATATGTTCTTCAAATGCTATTCCTAATTATACTTTCTTGAGTACACTGCTTATGCTTGTTTGTAAATAATCTGTCATGCTTTAACTAATAATAATTAGAACTAAATAATAGTAAATAATATGTTTTATTTTTAACTCTATTAATATAAACAGTAAGTAACATTCTATTGTATATACTTCTTACAGCTTTCTCTTACATTTTTTTTATTTCTGCCTTACACCCTTTTACTTTCTACTCTCTTTTCTTTTCTTTATTAATATATAGAAATGCTTTTGATCATATAGACACAGTAAATAATAAGATTTGCATAGGAGTTGAGTTGGGACAAAAATGTTGAGTTTTGTTACTTATTAATAATTTTGGGCTTGATTTCACTTACATAGAGTCTGTAATAACCTGTAGAATGCATTGTGAAGGTTTTGTCATGTTTAGATGCATTTACACTGCTAAATGAATGTTTGTCACTAGTTTTTAATAAGTTTCCTGCCAAAATGTTAAGAGAGACAATCTGAGATGTGGGCTGTCTCATGCACAGTGTCCATGAGCTACTTCAAAAGCTTCAACTCTCAGAATTCTCACAGAGAAGCTGAAAGCAGCTAAGATAACCTTTGACCTAAATATCACACTGACACATCACAGATACAGGAATGACACTACCTAATTATACTTTCTTGATTACACTGCTTATGCTTGTTTGTAAATAATCTGTCATGCTTCAACTAATAATAATTAGAACTAAATAATAGTAAATAATATGTTTTATTTTTAACTCTATTACTATAAACAGTAAGTAATATTCTATTGTATATACTTCTTATAGCTTTCTCTTACATTTTTTTTTATTTCTGCCTTACACTCTTTTACTTTCTACTCTCTTTTTCTTTTCTTTATTAATATATAAAAATATTTTGATCATATAGACACAGTAAATAATAAGATTCGCATAGGAGTTGAGTTGGGACAAAAATGTTGAGTTTTGTTACTTATTAATAATTTTGGGCTTGATTTCACTTACATAGAGTCTGTAATAAC
The DNA here is from genome assembly GCF_019279795.1 of Protopterus annectens. Taxonomy (NCBI): domain Eukaryota; kingdom Metazoa; phylum Chordata; order Ceratodontiformes; family Protopteridae; genus Protopterus; species Protopterus annectens. The sequence goes on along the minus strand of NC_056730.1, from coordinate 57,362,303 downwards.
CTGTAGAATGCATTGTGAAGGTTTTGTCATGTTTAGATGCATTTACACTGCTAAATGAATGTTTGTCACTAGTTTTTAATAAGTTTCCCGCCAAAATGTTAAGAGAGACAATCTGGGATGTGGGCTGTCTCATGCACAATGTCCATGAGCTACTTCAAAAGCTTCAACTCTCAGAATTCTCACAGAGAAGCTGAAAGCAGCTGGTCTCACTTTGACCTAAATATCACACTGACACATCACAGAGACAGGAATAGCAGATTAATAATATGTGTTAAAAACCTATGTCCCAAACATATACATTACTATAACTCATTTAATTCATCTGATTGACAAGCATAAATAATTTTATAACTCTATACTGGAAGAAATTGTCATGTGATATATTTTAAAGCAGTAGTATAGCATGTTTGTAAAATCTGGTTACTAAAATGTGTTTGCTGTGCATTATTTTGTATAAAGCAGACAGATTTATTGAAGGGACAGCAATGTAAGATGGTGCTCAGTAAAGATACAACTCAGTGAGATCAGATATATATATATATATGTATGTGTGTGTGTGTGTGTGTATGTGTGTGTGTGTATGTGTGTGTGTGTGTTTGTGTGTATGTGTGTGTGTGTGTGTGTGTGTGTGTGTGTGTGTGTGTGTGTGTGTGTGTGTGTGTGTGTGTGTGTGTGTGTGTGTGTGTGTGTGTGTGTGTATGTGTGTGCATGTATGCATGTGTATATATATATGTATATGTGTATATGTGTGTGTATGTGTGTATGTATGTATATATCTATATATATATATGTGTGTGTGTGTGTGTGTGTGTGTGTGTGTGTGTATGTGTGTGTATGTAGATATGTATATAAATGTTTCTGAGAATCTGCTTAACTATGAAGTATGATTTATAACAATTTCTATGAATACAATATTTTATTCTATTGGCAATAATGATTTTGAGTAAATGCTCATATACAAGCAATTCAAGGTTTTTTTTTTGGAAGCTGTTAACTGTATTTACATGACAGAAAATAGATGCATCCTAATATATGTAATGTCTGAATCATATTAGCCAAAGTTTTTGATTTAAATGAATGTTAGAACTTATTTTTCTCTCCTCTTGATTTCTAACATCAAAATTATTTGAATGCTATTTGAATACAAGTGTTTTATATTACATGGATGTATATAGTAGTATGAACAGTTTTTAAAAAAAAAAAAAAAAAAAGGTTTATTTTAGTTTATATGATGCTGTTTTACCAAATGTGTAGTCTTGTCTTGCTAGATAATTGAATTGAAAACTGTTAACTTAGTTAAATATAACTAGTATTAAATTGATAAGGTGGTAGCTGACGTACTGCTGCTTAGGGTAGGGGGTTAACTTGAGTGGTAAATACTACTCTAAGTTGGAGTTTACAACTCCAGGCTGGATGCAAGGTTTAATCCTTACATTATTTTCACTTGTTCATTGTTATTTGTATATAGTTTTGACATCCACAATATATTTTGTACATTCATTGTCACTACAAACAAAATTCAATCCTATACGAAATCCCATAAGAGATTCAATAAATACAGCTATATTTAAAGGTACACCTAAAGGAGGAGATGTAACATTACTTATCTTGTTATTTGTTATTTTGATCATAAGATTCTTAAGTTTTAAAAATGCCAAATGACATCTTTAAAAGGAATTTCTTTAAACATTAATGGATTGAATAATCCATGTAAAAGGGCAAGCCTAATAAGATACATTAATTTACATAAGGCCAACTTAGTCTTCCTACAAGAAACCCATCTCTTGAATAAAGATATTGATAAACTAGCCACAAACAAATATACAGTATTGGTTAGTTCAGAGCACACTCAGATATATAGAGGAGTGGCTATTTTATGGAATAAAAGTATGCCCATTCCTAAAACCATTAAGTCTTATCAGGATGACAAATGAATGTTTTGTATGGTTACAATACAAATTAATGGGAAGACTTACACTTTAATTAATGTATATTGGATACCTGGAATTGGTATTAATACAGTGAAACATCATCTTGATAAGATCATATCATTCTCTATAGGAGATATTATTTTAGCTGGTGACTTTAATTGTATACTACATGAAAGTGATACTACCACTATAAGAAAGAGAAGAATTACATCTAATGCAAAACATTTAAAGGATTTTGCTAATTCTTATCATTTGAATGATATTAATAATCAGATAGAATCAAAATCATTACCATACACCTTTTTTTCTAACAGATACAAAACTTATTCAAAAATAGATAGGGTCTTTATTTCTAACCAGATGGTAACAGATTTAATTAATTCCAAAATCATTTCATGTCCTATATCTGATCATAATTCAATTTTTTGAATTCATGATAAAAATACTCATAATGTTCAGATCAAAAGGATACCAGCATACTTAACTCAACGAAAAGACTATAAAGAATATATACTTTCAGAAGTAAAACATTTTTTAGACATAAATAACACTCCTGAAGTCTTCATTGTTTATGTTTGGGATGCCTTAAAATCATATCTATATGGACAAAGTATCAGATGGTATAATAATAAAAGGAAATCTTGGGATAAGGAATTGTTAGATATTCAAAGTAAATTAGACTCTTATAAACATAATAATAAAGAAAATATTATGGACAAGAAAGTTATTGAAGAAATAAACAAACTAAATGAGAAATACAAAGAAATTTTAACTCATAAAGTTAAAATAACTTTAGAGAATACAAGTTTTGTCTTATTCAATAAGCCCCAAATACTTACATAGACTTAAAAATAAAACAAAAAGGTTGAATAAACAAAACCATATCAAAGAAATCTTTTCTCTAAGGAAAAGAAGAATGTTTCTAGTATACCAGAAATACTAGATGAATTTAGAAATCACTTTCACAAAATTAACCATAATAATATTAACATGGAACCTAAAGATAAAATAAAGGAGTTTATAACCACAAATATGAATAAAAAGCTTAATAAACAACAGATTAAACTATTGGACAAGAGTATTTCATATACAGAAGTTATTACACAAATAAATAAGCTTAAATCAAACAAAGCACCGGGTAATGATGGTATTATACCAGAGATATATAAAATCCTTTCTAAAAATACATATTCATTAATACATAAGGTTTTATTTTGGCCCAAACTGAGTTAATAACCCCCATCTTGGCAATATACATTTATTTCACCAATTTTAAAACCTAATAAAGATCCAACTAGATGTTCTTCATATCGGCCCATCTCATTACTTAATGTTGATTATAAAATGTTTATGAATATCTTTGCTGATAGATTGAAGACAATCATTCCCGGCATTATAGATATAGATCAGACAGGCTTCATTGTAAATAGAAATACTTTTGATAATATAAGAAGAACTTTAACAGTAATAGATTTTGCAAATAGGAAAAAGAAAGATTTAACACTTATTAGTCTTGATATAAGTTCAGTGTTTGATTCAGTAAGTTGGGACTATCTGTTTACCTTAATGAAGTGCACAAACTTCTCGGATGCATTTGTAAATCTAATTGAACATTTATACAAAGGAATGTTGGCTTATATTAAGGTAGGAACATATGTTTCACAAAAAATACCCATTCTTAAAGGTACAAAACAAGGATGTCCACTTTCTCCGCTATTATTCACTTTAGTAATGGAGCCTTGGGCTAATTTGATCAGAAACAGTACTGACATAGAGGGTTTTGAAATAGATGAAAATACAACATCCAAAATTCAACTTTTGCAGATGATGTTCTAATTACATCAGCAGGATCTAATTCTTCTATACAGTCTCTATTTGATAACATGATGAATTTTAAAAGTATTTCTGGTTTAATATTCAATGAAGAAAAAACTAAAATACTACCTATATATACACGAAAAAATATTCTCATTAGTGATTTTACTAAATATGTACCCAATTCAGGTCAGATAACTTATTTAGGTATAATACTATCTAAAGATATTAAATCTATTATATATAATAATTATAATACCTGTTTTCTTAATATACAAAATCTTTTTAATACCTGGAATAATATGTTTTTACTATGGAGGAGAGACTTACAATTATTAAAATGATAATATTCCCCAAGATTTTATACTTAATACAATCAATAATACTTCCACCTACAAAAATAATTATCAAGAAACTGAACACACTAATGTTAAATTTCTTATGGGCACCTAATAGACCTAGGATTGCATTAAAGAAACATACTAATAGCTGGTCTCAAGGGGTATTTCTTTTCCAGACTTTAATTTATATACTATCTCTTCTATTGTAAAAGTTATTACTTTATTAATAGATCAGTCATATGTCACAAAATGGAAAGATTATTGGGAGCTAATTAGTATACACTCCATGAAAATCTCCTTAACACATAAAAATATGATTGTAAATAACTCCATGTTATGGTTACTAAAGGAATTTTGTACTTCACCTATTACACCTAAACATATGGTTTGTTACCCATTAAATATTATTATTAGTTATCGTAACTTTATATTCATGCACCCTAAGTATAGGGAATGGAATTTTATTGTATTTCCTATAATGTATACTCAGGGTATGCTTTTGTCATCTACTTCTGAAGGAACTCATTTAGCTATAGATAATGATCTAAAGTACTGGTATCAGTTGATATCTGATAATAAAGTTAAAAATCTAGATTTCTTAAAACAAGAATTTGATCTAAGAGAAACTTGCTGGTTAGAGGTTCAGACCTTTAGACAACATCTCATTAATAAATTAGATTTAATGTCTATAACTGTTAAATAATCTATTCCAACACTGATTGATTACTTGATATTAAATTTACAACATAAAGTTTCTGATAAAGGTAAACTTTCATACATACATAAAGTTATCAGACAAGAAACTTTTTACAGTGTAGATTCATACTGGAATTATTTCACTTCTATTAATGGGGACCCACCAAATCAACAAGATAAACAATATATATTGGAATCTGCTTATAGAACTACGTCTTCCATTGTCTGGAGACTTTATACATGGAATTTTTTACATAGATCTTTTTAAACACCTTTGATGATGAATAAAATAAATAATAAAGATAATCTATGTAAGAGATGTAATGTAGAAATTAATGCTGACTGGGCTCATATGTTTTATGACTGTATAAAATTGAAAGAATACTGGAAGTCAATTAATGAATTTTTGCAGGCTCTTTTTACAGATAATTTCATTATTTCTAAATCTCTTATATTATTCAACACACCTGTACCTCAAAGTGTTAAAAGGTTAAGCTTCCCTTGTTATGGTCTATTCTAGCAGTGGCTAGGAAAATAATAACTAGAAATTGGATTTCAGATACACCTCCTTCGTTCAATGAATTTAAAAATGTTATGAATATAGTGTGCCATATGGAAATAAACACAATTAGGACTAGAACAAATAGAAAAACATCTTATTTTATTGTATGGAATAATTTACAAAATTTGTTAAAAAAATTTTAATTTCAATAGCATGGTATTTTAGTTTAATTAATTGATCTGATTGTAGTGGATGTCTTTGTAAATACTTTAGTTGTTTTGTTGAATATTATAATAATACCTATTTTTAATTACTTGTATAAAATTGTTATGATATTTCTCTTATATGTTAAAACAATAAACCTGTTTTGAAAAAAAAAGAACTGCAACCAGAGCTAGAGGCTCCTTGACCTATTAGAGAAGGAGCGGTTAATTCCGTAGCGATTAACATAGTATTTGTTGGCGCTACATTTCGAATGGAGTTGCCAGCCAATGCAGCGCGATCTACTCTCCTCTGCCAAACGAACACGCCCCCTGTCGAGAAATCTTGGTAGTCACGCTGTAATTTTTTGTGTTTAATTTGTTGAAGTTTGATAGCATATAAATCCACCTGAGTATAAATATTCTCAAGTTTCTTTATACATGAGTCATTATTGAAGCTATCGCGAATCTCACTGTTCAATTTGGTTACCTTAGACAGCAAATCATGTTCAATCGGTGTAAAGTAGTCTATGATCAACTGTACATACTTAAAGCTGGCATCCAGATTGATCTCTTGCCATTGTTTAAGTAAAACTGGATGGCTCTTCCCGTAGGTGGGCATGCAGAGAACCCGCATGCCTCTGGGAACGAGCCGAAAATGCAAACAAGCCTCCATGTGTTTGCGCTGTCATACAAGGCGTTGTAATCTGAATAAGTCATTCTCAAGTTGTCTAGTTAGAGAATTAAAGTGTTCCAAGTTATCAATGTCATTATTCAAAGATATCGGAGCCTGTACCTGCAAATCCAGAGCCAATAAAGGATTGCTGTTACTACTGATAATATTGGTCCATTTGTTAGTTGTCAGGTTGGTCCTCGGATCCGGATTGTAGTCAAGTTCCACATTCACATTCGCAATACTGTGTGGAAGGGCAGTTAAAAAGCAGGAACAAAGCAAATGATGAATAAACTGCACCGTCCAGAGGAGACTGTTCGTCATAAACAGAAGTAATGAAGAAATAACACGTCCAGCCTCACCACAGAAATGGAATAGCAAAAACGAGTCCAAATATATTGTAAAACTTTAATAACAGACAAGCGCTTTCACGTATGAAATATACGCTTCTTCAGATCATAAAAACAAATGAAACCGGCCAAGTTTATATACGATAGCAGCATTTCATAATTAAATTAAATTAAATTAATCAAACAATCAAACAATATACAATCAATCCATTGCCTAATTATTCAATCACTAATGCAAAATCCTTCTCCAAGTAGCCACACACAAATCAATGCATATAAAACATCTCCTAAATATCCCCAAATCAAGAGGAAAATATATATATATATATATATATATATATATATATATATATATATATATATATATATGTGTGTGTGTGTGTGTGTGTGAAAAACCTGATATTATTCACAATATTATAAAATATATATATAATCAGAACTATATAAGAATGCTTTAAGCACTGCTATCATGGCAATAACCACATCTCTCAATAAATAAAAAGGTGAATAAATGAATAATTAAATATCTAAACATTTGAGTAAATGAATAAATTAATTAATACATACATATAAGAAGCAATATGAAATCAACATATATCAACATAAAATGATAGAAGATATATTGGCCTAAACACATTCATTTTGCAGTCAAAGGTCAGATCTTATATAAATAGGTATTAATAATTACAGTGTAATGCTGTTATAAGCATTTAGCTCATTTGATATATTAGAACATATTATGCAAAAAGCATGGTACATCTTTTATCAAAAACTCATAAAAAACACATATAGAATATGTAAAAAGTATATATGTATGCATACATATAGGTATTATACGAAGGCCAAAAATAAAAACAAAACAAAAACAACCTATAATGTGACATAAAAATAATAATTATTATCAGCGTATATTTCATACGCGAAAGCGCTTGTCTGTTATTAAAGTTTTACAATATATTTGGACTCGTTTTTGCTATTCCATTTCTGTGGTGAGGCTGGATGTGTTATTTCTTCATTACTTCTTTTTGTGACGAACAGTCTCCTCTGGACGGTGCAGTTTATTCATCATTTGCTTTGTTCCTGCTTTTTAACTGCCCTTCCACACAGTATGGCGAATGTGAATGTGGAACTTGATTACAATCCGGATCCAAGGACCAACCTGACGACTAATAAATGGACCAATATTATCAGTAGTAACAGCAATCCTTTATTGGCTTTGGATTTGCAGGTACAGGCTCCGATATCTTTGAATAATGACATTGATAACTTGGAACACTTTAATTCTCTAACTAGACAACTTGAGAATGACTTATTCAGATTACAACGCCTTGTATGGCAGCGCAAACACATGGAGGCTTGTTTGCATTTTCAGCTCGTTCCCAGAGGCATGCGGGTTCTCTGCATGCCCACCTACGGGAAGAGCCATCCAGTTTTACTTAAACAATGGCAAGAGATCAAGCTGGATGCCAGCTTTAAGTATATACAGTTAATCATAGACTACTTTACACCAATTGAACATGATTTGCTGTCTAAGGTAACCAAATTGAACAGTGAGATTCGCGATAGCTTCAATAATGACTCATGTATAAAGAAACTTGAGAATATTTATACTCAGGTGGACTTATATGCTATCAAACTTCAACAAATTAAACACAAAAAATTACAGCGTGACTACCAAGATTTCTCGACAGGGGATGTGTTCATTTGGCAGACGAGAGTAGATTGTGCTGCATTGGCTGGCAACGCCATTCGAAATGTAGCGCCAACAGATACTACGTTAATCGCTACGGAATTAACTGCTCCTTCTCTAATAGGTCAAGGAGCCTCTAGCTCTGGTTGCAGTTCTGATACTGCTTTTGTTACTCCTCCTGAATTGCCCTCACCACTGGGAGTTGAAGCAACAGCATCTATCCCTTTACCAAACCAGGAAGCTAATCGTAACTTTGTAGTACATAGGGAACTAGGGGCCATACGCAAACATGGTGTTGGTGACAACAATCATTTTTTACCGTTTCCCATCAAGAAAACTACATTTCAGTGAGACCGCTCGAGGAGTTGGGACAGAAGGAAGCAAAAATTCTCGGGAGAAAATCAGCAACAACAGAGGAGAAGACAGAGACAATAGCACACCTTTTTTTCAACTTGTCCAGGTTTGTGCTTACTACTTCTGACATTAACATTCTAGATAAAGGCTTGTCCTTTATCCCATTGCAGAGCAGCGTGATGCATGATTTAATGATTGATTTGCGTGCCTTTGGATGAATGGTTGCTTTAAAGTTGTATTTCTATGATAAAGTGAATGTTAATGTTGATAATAATACATTAGAACACTTCTCTTGTAAGCGTAAAAGCACTTTTTCCCCTCCACTACCAGCACATATTGAGAGCTTTATTAAGCTGTGTGAGTGGGATATCTATGAGTATTTTTTTAATGGGGCTAGGAAATGTTTATATTTCAACATGAGTGAAGAGGAGAGACGCTCACTCCATAAACTTTCTACTGAACCATCTCTCACCATAAGACCTGCAGATAAGGAGGGGGTGTAGTGCTGTTGGACACAGAGAACTACATAGCTCTCATGAACAACATGCTTAGTGACAACAGTACTTATGTGAAAATTAATAACATCATGTTTAATAAGATAACAAAAGAAGTCAATGATACATTATATGATCTGTTGATGTGCCGTCAAATAACCAAAGAGTTATATGAATTTTTTCACAATGAACATCCTAAGACGCCGGTCATAAAAGGTCTACCTAAAATGCATTAGGCTGTACATCCCCCTCCCTTACGACCCATAGTCTCTGGTGACAAATGGGTGACAGAAAACATTTTGATTTATTTGGAAAAGCTACTGAGACCACTTATTATTGGTATTCCTACTATACTAAAAGATACTTATGAGCTTCTGGATTTATTAGATAGTTTAGATATAGAATTACGTAAAGGGGAACATCTCTTAATTACAATGGATGTTCAGAATCTATTTACATCCATCCCCAATGATAAGGGTATTGAGGCCATAAGAATGTTACTTCAATCTTTTACCCATATAGATCGCAATAAAGAAATTTTGATCTGCCAGCTTCTGGAGTTGATATTATCGCATAATGTGTTTGCATTCAGGGGATGCCTATACCTACAGCAATCAGGCGTGGCTATGGGCACCCCCTGTGCTAACACTTATGCGAATTTGGTAGTCTATCAATGGGAGAGAGAATTTCTCTTTACACATGAGTCATTCACTAAGGCTTTGCTCTACAGGTGTTTCATGGATGATGTATTAATTGTTTGGAATGGTACCTTATCAGAATTTAAGTCATTGTTGAGTTATTTGGAAACCACCAGTAGCTTCCTTAGATTTACATTTGAGACTTCTTATGAATCAGTAAGTTTTCTTGATGTTTGTCTGAGTATTAAGGGAGGTAGATTAACGTCTACTCTTCATAGAAAGGAATGCTGGAAGAACGCCATATTGAGTTATGACAGCATGCATCCTCGTCATGTTTTTCAAGGAATAGTGAAGAGTCAGTTCAATAGATTATTGAAGTTATGTAGGGACAATACAGACCTCTTGATAGAATTTGATAAGATGGAAAAAATTTTTGTTAATAGAGGTTATGATATCAATATGTCACTGGAGATGATCAGAGTCTAAAGAGTATGACCACCTATAAGAGTTATGATGGTGTTAACAAATATAAATGTAAGAACAACCCAATGGAAAATATAAAGTTTATTACAACCTACACTAATGATAGTACAGCCATTAGAAGCATTTTCAATAGGAATTGGGGCGTACTGACCATTGATGATAGGACGGCTAAAATAGTTGGATATACTCCTGGGTTCACTTATAGGAACAACAGAAGTCTGAAAATTATATTATGTACAAACCCAATAATTAATGACTCATTGAATACTAGGACCTCAGAGAAATTAGGCACTTATCCATGCAGGAAATGTAATTATTGCAAATATATTTCAACTGAGCAGGGTTTCACACATCCTATACTGGATTGTTCTTTTAACCCAAGATTTCATGCCTCTTGTGAGACGTCTGGGCTGATTTATTTATCAACTTGTCAGCGATGTTCCGCATTTTATATAGGACTAACGAAAAGGAAGCTTAAACAGAGAATATACAATCATCTTTATGATATCAGATGTAAGAATGAACTTAATGCACTAGCGAAACACATTTCCATGAATAGTGATCACACTTTTGTATTTAGGGTTTTACAGATTGTTAGTTCTGGTGATAGAGGTGGAGATTATATGAATTATCTAGAACATAAGGGAGCTTGAATGGATTTTCAAGCTAAGAGGCCATTATCCACCGGGACTAAATGCATATGTATCCATTAGGTCCTTTCTAGCTTCCCGTACATAATAATGCTTAGTGGTAATGATAATAATTATTATTTTTATGTCACATTATAGGTTTTTGTTTTGTTTTTATTTTTGGCATTCGTATAATACATATATGTATGCATACATATATACTTTTTACATATTCTATATGTGTTTTTTATGAGTTTTTGATAAAAGATGTACCATGCTTTTTGCATAATATGTTCTAATATATCAAATGAGCTAAGTGCTTATAACAGCATTACACTGTAATTATTAATACCTATTTATATAAGATCTGACCTTTGACTGCAAAATGAATGTGTTTAGGCCAATATATCTTCTATCATTTTATGTTGATATATGTTGATTTCATATTGCTTCTTATATGTATGTATTAATTAATTTATTCATTTACTTAAATGTTTAGATATTTAATTATTCATTTATTCACCTTTTTATTTATTGAGAGATGTGGTTATTGCCATGATAGCAGTGCTTAAAGCATTCTTATATAGTTCTGATTATATATATATTTTATAATATTGTGAATAATATCAGGTTTTTCACATATATATATATATATATATATATATATATATATATATATATATATATATTTTTTTTTTTTTTCCTCTATTGATTTGGGGATATTTAGGAGACATTTTATATGCATTGATTTGTGTGTGGCTACTTGGAGAAGGATTTTGCATTAGTGATTGAATAATTAGGCAATGGATTGATTGTATATTGTTTGATTGTTTGATTAATTTAATTTAATTTAATTTAATTATGAAATGCTGCTATCGTATATAAACTTGGTCAGTTTCATTTGTTTTTATGATCTGAAGAAGCGTATATTTCATACGCGAAAGCGCTTGTCTGTTATTAAAGTTTTATAATATATTTAGACTTGTTTTTGCTATTCCATTTCTGTGGTGAGGCTGGATGTGTTATTTCTTCATTACTTCTTTTTGTGACGAACAGTCTCCTCTGGGCGGTGCAGTTTATTCATCATTTAAATCTAAATATGTGTTTGTCTGCAAAAGGCAATGACCAGAGCCAGGTATTTTGTGAAAACTCTGGGAACAGTAGATAAGTCAAAGGGAAGCACAGAGAACTGAAAGTGTTGAGATCCTGCCCTGAAGTGGCGTTATTACCTGCATGATTCCCTGATAGGAATGTAGAGGTAGGCCTCTTTTAGATCTAGGGTGGCTAACCAAGCATCCTTGGAGAGCATGGGTTGCAGCTGCTGGAGGGTGAGTATTTTGAATTTTGGGATCACCAGGAAGGTGTTTAGAATGGATAGATCGAGGATGGGGTGCCAGGTGCCCTCTTTTCTGGGTACCAGAAAAAGTCTGGAGTAGAAACCTTGGCCTATCTGTTCTGCAGGAACATGCTCTACTGCCCTCATAGAGAGAACAGGGAAAGGATTTGCTTTTGAGCCTCTGCCCACTGATTTGGTGGTAGATCTGGGGACCCTTTTGGGGTTGGAAGGGTGTGTAAGGAAAATTTGTATCCCTGAGACACAATGTTCAGAACCCAGTGGTCCTTGGAAATGGTGGCCCAGGTGCTTGAGTGAAAGGAGAGTTTTCTTCCTAGGGGTAAGTGAAGGTGAGCAGAGGGAGGGGGTGGAGGAGGTGAGTCATCGTGAGTTTGTACCATAAGGGGTGGCTTAGAACTCCCTGGTTTTGAAGTGGAGGTAGTCCACTGCTTAGATCTCTGCATTTCCTGTGGCTGCTGTCTGGGGGGGGTCTGTTTACATGGGTTCTAGGCTGGGCTGGTTTACTGGGAGCAGGAAAGGACCAGTGTTTGGAGGGAAAATGCCTGCTGAACCTAGGGGGCTGGACATGCAAGACATCCTTAACTGTTTGCATGGATTTTGCTTTTTCTTCCATCTTTTTTAAAACCACGTTATCTTTGTGCAAGGGGCCTCCAACAATTTAGATTTGACATGGACTGGCAGGGACTGTTCCTTAAGCCATGCATACCTTCTAATGACAGATCTAGTGACTGCTGCCCTGCAAGAAGCTTCTAGGGTGTTACTTGACTTACAGAATGCATTAACTCTTTTTAATCTTTAGAATCTGCCCAAGCAGGAGAGGAAGACATTTTTTGTTTAAGGAGTTCCAAGGTATGTTGCTGAAATTTCAGCATATAGAACTGATAATTTAGTGCCCTGATAGCACGAGTAGCTGAGGTGTGTACTTTTTTTTACCCCATCTGTCTAATGCTCGGGAATCCCTGTCTGAGGGGGTGGGATTCTTAGCAGAGGTTGCTTTAATCCCTTTTTGCATTTGAGAAATGACCTCAGGGTCATCTGTAGGATTTTTAAAAATATATTTGTGTGAGTCAGGGACTATGTAGTACCTGTCTGGTTTTCTGGGAGCTGGAGTAAGGGCATCAGGAATCAAGCTGGATTCAAAGAAAACATCCTCCACAACATCCAGGACTGGGGGGGTGGACAAGGGTCTGTGTTGTGGAAGAGCTAGGAAATCCTGAGTCTTTTTTTAGACTGAGGGTAGTCCTGACTCTCCCATTGGAAATTCTCCCTTAAAGTATGCACAGTTTCTCCAAAGGAAAAATCCTGTGGGGGATAGGC
>NC_056730.1:57166336-57343836 GCF_019279795.1 Protopterus annectens | reverse complement strand
TTATCCTGTGGACAAACTGTTTGGGTTTGACTTTGCAATTTCAGACTGTACCCCAATGCTGTTGTTAGATAACTGTGGAGAAAAGATAAAGACCACCTACACTGAAAATGTGCTCCCTGTCTGAAAGACAGTGTGAAACAGTCACAAACTGAACTGCAACCACAGTTTCACACAGTATAAAAAGCAGTTTATCTAAGTTAAAGTCATTAAGCCCAGTCCTGATGTGCTTGTACCATAATAAAGCTGCTTGAATAGAATCCACAAAGACTCATCTATTACATCCTGACTAGACAAGCAACATGGTGTCAGAACCAGGATTCCAGAGGCTGCTTTCCAGGGCTATGAGGTGCAGAGTTAACAGTGAAGGTAAACTAAGAGAAACAAGCATGAAAAAGGGCCATAAAAGAACCAAAGGTAATGAAAACTTGCACAAACAGTTTATTTTATAAAAAAGATACAGTAGAGCATTACAAGGGCACAAACTGCATTATTAAACAAGTGAGAGGCACAAAAGGTTTGCTAATTAAACAAAATGTTTAAAATTGAGATATTTGATAAAACGATTACCAGAAAAGCACATTAGGGGTTTGGAATTACATTGAAATTGCAAAACAAGCATGTTTAAGGCAAAACGAGCATGTTTAAAGCAAAATGGGCATGTTTAGAATAAAACAATGATCACAAGAAAAGTACATTGGGCATGAAAAGAGATTAAATGTGCAAAACAAATATAATAAGGGCAAAAAGGGCACATTAAGCATAAATAAAGCAAGGTGACTGCATGTTTTTTTGGAAAAGTATTTTGTTTGGGCATAACTATTATTTCACATTGAATTCAGGGCATAACTAGAGTTATTTGAAGTATCTCAAAGTGTGTGTGTGTGTGTGTGTGTGTGTGTGTGTGTGTGTGTGTGTGTGTGTGTGTGTGTGTGTAAAAGTGCTTACGGTGTGTGTTTATTACTGTGCATGTATTCTGAAGTGTTTATTTGTGTGCAAATTGCAACTGTTTTATAAATTACAGTCAAAATGCAGCCATTCGAAAAGTTTATTGTGCTGGGTGTGTTTATTCACAAAGTGCCACCATTACAGGGTGTTTCTTGCACTGTAAAGAATTATCTAGCAAAGTACCACCATTTTGGGGAAGTTTAAGTGTGCCTTGTACTTTTTATTTGCAAAGTACAATTACTTTGAAATGTTTCTTACTCTGAGCTTCTTCTGCCCAGTTCATTCGCATAGTACAGTTATTTTGAAATGTTACTTACACTGATAAAAGATAATTTCTTGCAGTATAGTGATATCAAGAGTATTGCAGTGCCTGAGAAACTTATTTTGCAAATTTCAGTTATTCAGATGCTTGTTGTGCTGTTGGGGAAAGTTATGAATATTGGCATAAATTTCTGGCATATGTATATATGTGTGTGTTCATGCATATTTGCATGAACATAACCCTTCATTGTTATGTGTTAATAATAGCAGATGGTTTCAAAAGCCCTCACCACTTGTATTTGATCAGAATATTGCAAAAAACTGGCGAATATTTGAGCAAGAGTATGATATTTTAATAGAAGCAGCTTATTCTGACAAAGATGCATGTACCAGGGCATTCATTTTGCTAAACACAATCTCCTATCCCATACCCAACATGGTTTCATCCTGCACATAGTACCACAACAGACCTACTGTCCTTTACAAACATAGTTAACCATCACAGAAACAATTCCCAATTTGTATCAGCTATACTCCTTGACCTTTCAAAGGCCTTTGACATGGCCAACCACAGCAAACTCATCAATGTCCTTTACTCCCTTAACCTCAGCCACACTGCTATTAAGTGGTTTCAAAGCTATTTAGCAGGCCATAAACAAGCTGTCCATTGGCATCAAACCCTCTCACTCCTCCTCCCAGTCACCATGGAAGTCCCACAAGGCTCCATCCTTGGACCCCTCATATTCTCTCTCCTTACCAATCAGCTTCACTCCTATGCTCCGCATGCCATTGTGATTCAATGCACTGATAAACTCCACTTTAATGTGCTCTGCCCCTTCCCCTCAATGACCTTCAGACCATCACCCAAGACTCCTGCTTGTCCATAGAAACCTGATTAACCAGCTGCCAGCTTATACTAAATTCCAATAAAATGAAACGTCTGCTCTTCTGCCCCTCTAGGAATACCTCTCTCTCTGTAAACTTCCACATCTTCTCCAACAATAATACTATGATCACTCCAACTGCCCAAATGAAAATGGTAGGGTTATAATTGAAAATAACAAGAAATTTGATCTTCATATAGACCAAACCATCAAAAAAGTTCACAAGAAACTTGACCTCCTACATAGAAATAAACGATTTCTAACAAAAAACACAAAAGTCACAATTGCCAGGACACACTTCTATCAACACTCCTATATGCATCCCCAATCATAACCAATCTACGCAAAACAGACCTTGCCAAACTTGAAGCTTGTTACAACAAAATCTCCAAATTTGCCAGCAACCCATCTTATAAGTAATTTCATTGTTTATCTCTCAAACAGCTAGATTGGCTGGAACTCCCGCAACTCCTACACTTTAATCAACTATCCCTAGCTCATAAAATTCTTCACCACCCTGAAAACACCCCAGTCCACAAAGATATCATTCAGTCCTACTCTGCTTCCAGATCCCTGTGCTCTATCAAAAAACATCTTCCTCAAGTCACTAAAGCAAAAAACTCAGCAGGCAAATCCCTTCTGTCCAACAACACCTCCAAGATTTGGAACAGCCTACCAAACTAGTGACCATCCCTTCAACAGTAGAATTGAAAAAGCTCCTAAAAACCCACCTTACAAAGACCTGGCTCTGTTCCTGCAGCTCTCTGGGATAGAACACTCACCTAACCCATGGCAGCAAAGCAACAACAGCAAATACAATGAAGAGCAAAGACCATGAACCCAATGAATAAAATGCATTCCTGTCTGCTGTCTCGGCATACACTGCCTTCTTGGAGTACACGGTTGCTTCACATCACACACTTGGTTTATATACACTACTAAATAGGCAATTAAACAATAAAGTCATCAGTTAATACCATGAAACACTTAAAAAGCATTTAAAGTAATACATGCCAATTAAAATCAACATTCAAACCCTTTGGAAACAAAACATCAAACTTTAATATATACACTGCTTCTTTATAAAGACGTTTATTCTTGCTGACGCCCCACCCTAAAAAAAGCACACTCTATTTTTTCTAAAATTATGGCTTGTAAACAATGAACAGAACTACCATGTGCTTCCAAAAAATGTTGTGTCACTGAACTCTGTTCCTTTTTATTTAATATATCACAAACATGTTCTAATAGCCTTATTTTAAAGGCCCTTTTGGACTCACCCACATAAAACTTATTACAAGGACATCTGAGGGCATAAATGATGCCCTCAGTTTCACATCTATAGTTCCCACAAACTTCAAAACTTCGACCACGTAAGAGTCCAAAATAAGGCACAATAAATTTGCATGTCTTACATTTGCCACATCCTACTGTCCCTTTTGTTCTTAATGACTCATATAAGACCTCCTTGGGTCTGCAGAACCTAGATTTCACCAAAAAGCTCTTAATATTCCTACCCACTCTATATGAAGCAACAAGTTTATTAGGCATCCATGAACTTCCAACCTTTAAATTTGATAACATTTGCCACTGTGTTTGTACTATCTCATAAAACCTATTGCTAAATCCACTATATGTGGTCATAAAATGCATTTCACAACCAGATTCATTATTGTTATTTAACTTGGAAACTCCCTTCCATTTTCAATTGCCTTGTGCCATAATAGTAGATGATTTCTTGGTTGGAGGCAATGGTGAAGCAGAGCATGACAGAAACATTAAGAGAGCTCTAGACAGAGCACACAATGTGAACTTAAAGCTCAGTCCTCTAAAGTGCAAATTCAGATTACCAGAAGTTACATATGTAGGCCATTTATTTACCAGCACTAGCTTGAGACCAGACCTGTCCAAACAAGCAGCTATTCTTGAGATGTCAACACCAGATGTTTAAGCTCTACAATGTTTTCTTGGCATGGTCAACTATATAGGCAAGTTTATACCAGACTTTAGTGAGTTGTCAGCACCTTTGAGAGAGATGACATGCAAAAATGTCACATGGTCTTGGAACAGCACCAGAAGGCATTTGAAGACCTTAAGCAGAAAATTTCCACCTCACCTACATTAAGATACTATGATGTCAATAAACCAGTAACTCTTTCCTGTGATGCTTCAAAATTTGGTCTTGGAGCAGTTAATCTTCAAGAAGGCAGACCAGTAGCCTATGCATCTAGAACTCTTACCCAAACTGAAATGCAATATGCTCAAATTGAGAAGGAACATTTGGCAATAGTATTTCCATGTTCAAAATTTCATGGTTATATTTATGGTCGATCTATTCAGATTGAAACTGGTCACCAACCACTAGTTATTATTCTAAAGAAGCCTATGCATTCAACTCCAGTGTGATTAAAAAGAATGATACTCAAATTGAAAAAGTACAACTTCAAAATGGTCTATACAAAAGGCAAAAGTTTTTATCTGGCTGATACCTTATCCAGATTGCCCAGAAATACAACGGAACAGCTTGACGCAGAACATTTTGACTTTAACATAATGGAAGTGCATAATTTTTCTACAGTGAGACTTGGTGAGCTGAGAGATCATATAAAGACTGATCCAATTTTGCTAAAGCTCAGTCACTACATTAATATTGGATGGCTGTCAAAGCAATCTAGTGTACTACTTGAAGTGCAAACTTAGTTTCCTTATAGAGATGAGATTTTGATAGAAAAATGGCATTATTTTCAAAAGTCCTAAAATTGTTGTTCCTGCTTCCTTACAGCATGAATATATCCAGATTTTGCATCAAGGTCACTCAGGTTCTGAATCTACCAAAAGAAGGGTGAGAGAACTAGTATTATGGCCTTCTCTAGTAAAATACATTGATAAAGTACTTTCTTTTTGTTCAATATGCAATAGTACTAAATCACATTTGCAAAGAGAACGACTTCTGGTAAGTCAAGTTCCTGAACTACCTTGGACAACAGTAGCCACTGATATATTCGAGTGGAACAATCAACATTACTTAGTATTGGTAGACTCTTATTTATTGGTTTGATGATTGATTTACTACCTAAGCTAACATCCACTGCTGTCACCACTAAGTTGAAATGTCATTTCTCAGTCCATGGTAGTCCACACAAAGTTATTTCTGACAATGGTACTCAATTTACTAGTCGGTTGTTTCAGAAATTTACAAGAAAATGGGACTTTGTACATGTCACTAGTAGTCCAGAATATCCACAGTCAAGTGGACTAGCTGAATGTGCAGTACAGCGTGCAAAGCAATTACTTGACAAGTCAAAGCGTGATAATACCAATGTCTTTTTGAATTTACTTAATCTCAGATACATACCCCATGATGATATACTTGGCTCGTCTGCTCAGAGACTTCAATCCAGGCAAACCAGTGCAACACTGCCTATTAGTTCCAGTTTATTGAGGCCTAAAGCTAAGAACAACAGAACCATTACCAATTATTCCAAAAGTGTCTTTCCAGAAGTCCAGTTATGATAAATAGAGCAGATTTCTTTGTCTATTAAAAGAAGGAGAGACAGTAAGGATACAAACTGTGGAAGGTTTCGACTGGCTTGGTCAAGTAACAGGTGTATGTACCAAGCCGAGATCCTACTTCTTAGAATCTGAGGGTGTGGAATATAGGAAAAATTGCAGACATCTTCTTCCTGTACCAGAATTGATATCGCCTCATTGTTCTTGTGATACAGATTCTAGATCTCGGAGCAATCCAGATAATGTCCATATTGCAGAATGTGTCTTAACATCTAGTTCCATTCCTGATGCTGTTCCTGATCTCCGTAAGGTTGAACATTCAGTAGAGACAGTCCCAGTTGCTGAATCTAGTTCAGCACAAGAAGCTGTAGTAATTGGTTGTTTGGGACCATTTCTAGCTCTTTTGCAGTTCACTGTTTAAAATCCGTGTTTGCACGGCTTTGCGCGGTTGTGCGCATAGCACAGCGCTGGTTAAACAAGGTTAAACTTTTTCTGGCTCCGCCAAGTCTGCTCTTCAAATTTTCCCTTATGGAAGCTCTACTCTTAGTATAACCAGACTACTCACGGTATTATAAGCCTAGCACTTGTTCTCAATACTTCTCTACTAAGTAAGCACTCTCGTACTAAGTAAAGCACTACATCTACTTACCACCCCTGTGAATACCCACTTCCCTTAAAGGTATACCACTCCCTTATACTGTTCTAGCATGTCGAGTGGTAGATTACTGGCGTCGTCTCCAGTTCAGCTGGTCAATCTGGGCATCTTGAGACAATGCTACAATTGTCTCATGTACACAGACAACCCTCTCCTCCACCCAACAAACACAAATACATGTGAGAGATGCAACTATATAGCCAAACTGGAGGCTGAACTCTCTCAACTCAGGGCTGGCATGACCAGACAGGAGGAGATGGCAACCACACACACAACAATCCCAGTCCCACATAGACCTACCACAACTGCAAACCAAACACATAAAAACACAAAGACATACTCGGAGGGTCTAATAAAAAACTTACCAAAACAACAGAGGCTCCCAAAGCAGACATCCAAAAATCCACCACCTCAAAACAAAACACATGCAACACATACTTCAGTAAATCAGTGTGTCGACCAATCGCAGCCCTTAAGGCCAAACACCTTGCCTGATACACTAGTAATAGGTGACTCCATAGTCAGACACACTGATATCCCACTGACCAGGGTGAACAAGGAGAAGGGGACTGTGAGCTGTCTATTGGGAGCTAGGATCCGCCACATAACACACGCACTCAGGTCACTCCAAAGCAAGTACAAATATGACTCCGTCATTGTCCATGCTGGTGTGAATGACCTGAGACGTACCTCCCTGGACTACATGAAAAGAGACATAGAGGAGCTCTCCGATTATGTAGCCCAGGCTGGTATGACCCTGACCCTGAGCAGCATCTTGCCCTCACCAAGAATGATACCACAATACAAAGACAAGATGATCAGCTTTAACAATTGGCTCAAGTACTGGTGTCATTCTAAGGGGATCCAATGTCTGTCTGTCTGGGATGATATGTTGGACAAGCCATGCTGCTTCACAAGGGATGGCTTACACCTGTCACCACTGGGCTTCCGGATATTGGCTAAGGCTCTTGCCACCCCATAGTGCCTTTTTAGGCAAGGCTCAAAAGACAAACCCACCTCCTTAGAAAACAAAAATGGAAAAAAACTAAGGGTAATGCTGCTCAACGCCAGAAGTCTAAATCTCAACATGCAGGCACTTGATGCACTCCTCAGCATGGAGAACATCGACGTCTGTGCAGTAACTGAAACCTGGTTCAAGGCTCCTGAGAGTACCCCAGCGCTACCAGGCTATACCTCATATCATGCTTTCCGGCCCCAAAACCCGGGCCGAACCACAAAGGGAGGGGGAGTGTCCATATTCATAAAGGACACCCACACCTCCAGGTTAGTAGCAACACATGAAGCATCAGAGACCATACAGGTGCAACTAACCATAGGCAAAACTGCTATACAACTGGTAGCATGTTACAGACCACCCTCCTAATCTCAAGAACCCCACTCAGCCTTCCTGAAGACATTGGAGGATATGAATGTATCACAAAATACCATCATACTGGGAGACTTCAACTACCCAAACATAGATTGGGTACATTATTCTAGCCCTAATACCCTAGCCCAAAGGTTCCTGGAATTCATAAATTCAAATGCACTGGAACAACTAGTCACCTTTCCCACTAGGGGAGATAATATACTAGACCTGATCATCACAAACATGGGGACAAAATGCTCCACACAGTGAGATCTGACCACAAACTAATCACCCTGGATATACATATCCCGCCTCCACCCCCAGCACAAAAGACCACAGTGAAAAATTCTCAAAAGCAGACTTCACTCTTCTTAAGACTGAGATGGTATCCTTTAAGCCCACTGTGCCAGTGGATACCACATCCCACAATGCCGAATCCTTCACAAATGCTTTCTATGGACATCTCCAAGAATGCATGGATCATGCAATCCCAAACAAATCCAAGTCCCTCTCCACCAAATGTAAGCGTCCTGTCTGGTGGACCTCAGCCATAAACAAATTGTATAACAAAAGAAGGAAGCTACTGCACGTCAGAGCGAAATCCCATGAAGGGAAGACATCTCTGATCAACATTAGCAGAAAACTACGTTCTCTCATAAAAACATCCAAGGCAAACTTTGAGAGAAAAATCGCTAAGGACACTAAAGATAACCACACAGCCTTCTTCAGCTATGTTAGAAACCTGGGCGGAAACCCTCAGATATGCTTAGAGTTGGTTCACAACAACAAAAAATACACTGAACCCACAGATATTGCTAACATTCTGGCTGACAGGTTCAGTGCAAATTTCTCACCTCCTTCACCCCCAAAAGAAGAAATACTTATCCCAGCTGAATGTAATCTCCCTGTCATCTCAGATGTCCAAGTGAGAACCGCCCTAAACAAAGCAAAAAACACAGCATCAATGGGACCTGACGGTATCCCGGGGTGCCTGTTACGTGAACTCCAAGAGGAACTAAACCCACACATAAAAATGCTATTTAACCTTAGCCTTACTTCGGGATATGTACCTGAACACTGGCATACAGCAACAGTGGTCCCATTCCACAAGGGGGGTGCCTCTACAGACCCTGGAAACTACCGCCCCATAAGCTTAACTAGCCTGGTCTGCAAAGCTATGGAAAGAATCATTATGGAACTCATAAACAGAGACATAGGGGACCTACAGACTCTTGACCCCACCCAGTTCGTCTTTGTAAAGGGCAGATCCTGCCTTTTAAACCTGGTTGACTTTTTTGAAACAGTCACTAGAGCCATTGATGAGGGCAAAGCAGTCCATACAGCATACCTGGACTTGGCTAAGGCCTTCGACACAATACCCCACTCAGGCATCATAGATAAGCTAAACAGCTTAAAAGTAAACCCTTATGTCACTAGATGGGTTGCAAACTGGCTAAAGGACAGAACCCATAAAGTTAAAATCGCTGGAGCAATGTCAGACTCAAAGCCAGTCACAAGTGGTGTCCCACAGGGATCTGTCCTGGGACCCCTCTTGTTCGGCATTTATTTCTCAGATGTTAAAGCAAACATGGGAGGGCTGTGGCTGACAAAGTTCGCAGATGACTGCAAACTAGGCACCATAGTCGATACACCAGCAGACACACACATCCTACAAAAAGGCCTCACTGAAACGGACAACTGGTGCCATAGTCATGGCCTTAAACTAAATGCCAAAAAATGTATAGTCATCCGTTTTGGAAAAAACAAAGTACCCACAAATTATCACATAGACAGCAACCCACTGAGTACAGAAAAAGTAATCAGAGACCTAGGGACCCAAGTAGACAGCGACCTCTCATTTGACGACCACGTTGCCAAAGTGGTTAGAAAAACATTCTACCTTGCACACCTCATCATGAAGGGATTCACATCCAGATCCAAGGATGTCATTGTACCCCTATATTCCTCCCTCATCAGACCCATGATTGAGTACAATGCCCCATTTGGTATGTACCTCACCCGGCACTTGCAACAGCTGGAGAGACCACAAAAGTACCTCACCAAAACGATCAAGGGTCTCCAACATATGTCTTATTCCGCCAGACTAAAGAAACATCAGCTCTATTCAGTAGCATACCGCCTGCTCAGAGGTGATCTCTGCCTGACGTACAAGGCCATGTCCAATCAGGATCTGATGGACATGCTCCACCTCAAAAAATCCAAATCCATCAGGACCACGAGAGCTAAAGACTTAAACCTCGGCACAAGTATGAATAGGACATGCTGGAGGGATAGATTCATAACCCAGAGGCTTCCCATGCTTTGGAACAGGATCCCAGTTCGTATTAGGCAGAGCCCCTCACTGACTCTCTTCAAGAGAAATCTTGATGAGTGGATGGTAGATTGTAAGTTTACCCCAGGGGTCACATCTGTGTCACTGCTAGACAGGGGCACAGTAAACTAATTCTATTATATAAGGGGACCTTCATTGTGTCACCACTAGACAGAGGCACAGTATTCTAGATTTATTCTGTACATTTTTGTACCATTTCATGGGGTGGCAAAAGCCACATCACTATGGCTAGGCTTACAAATGCCCCAGGGCAGATAGCCTAGTACTATACTATGAAACTATGAAACTATAAATATTTTGTCACGCAATTTGGTCATATTTCCAAACTAGTGTGAAATACACAGTGACCTGGACATAAGTGTATATTTGTATCTTGTTCTTTATAATTGCATGACAAAGAATTATTTGCATTGATTGGATGTCAACTGATGTTGTCAATATTGCATGACCTATTTCTCAAAGAAGGAGGATGTAGAACAGTGTGTGCTGTATTTATAAGATGCATTTCAAGGACTGAACATGCATATAAATAGCAAGCATGTGCTAGCTTCAGTGCCATTTTGAGAGTGCAGCCAGAGTGTCGGCATGCATGAATGTAATAGCTAGTCTGTATATAAGTTTATCTAACTTAAAGTAGTTAAGATTCAATTCTGATGTGTTTGCACATAATAAAGCTGCTTGAACAGAACCCACAAAGACTCGTCTATTAGATCCTGACTAGACATGGCGGCTGTACTTTGTTAATATGAAAGTAAGTTATACATAGGTTCATAGGTTCATAGGTTCATACTAGGCTATCTGCCCTAGGGCATTTATAAGCCTAGCCAGAATGTGTTTGGCTTTCGCCACCCATTTTAAATTTATTTTGCTATGCCCTTTTTCGAGGTTAGTATACTGTGCCTCTGTCTAACAGTGACACAGAAGTGATACCCGGGGTAAACCTGCGATCTCCCATCCACTCATCAAGATTCCCCTTGAAGAGAGTCAATGAGGGACTCTGCCTAACCTGGACTGGGATTTTATTCCAGAGTGCAGGGAGCCTCTGGGTTATGAATCTGTCCCTCCAGCATGTCCTATTTATTTCAGTGCTGAGGTTCAAGTCTCTCGAGCGCGTAGCTCGATGGGATTTGGATTTTCTGAGGTGCAGCATGTCCATTAATTCCGGGTTGGACATGGCTTTATATGTCAGGCACAGATCGCCTCTGAACAGGCGGTATGCCACTGAGTAGAGCTGGAGTTTCTTTAACTGGGCAGCATATGGCATCTGTTGAGCCCTTTGATCCTCTTGGTGAGGTACTTTTGGGGTCTTTCCAGTTGCTGCAGGTGTCTGGTAAGGTACATCCCAAAAGGGGCATTGTACTCAATTATGGGCCTGATGAGGGATGAGTAAAGAGGCACAATGACCTCCCCTGATCTAGATGTGAATCCCTTCATGATTAGGTGGGCTATATAAAATGTTTTTCTAACCACTTTGGCCACGTGGTTGTCAAATGAGAGATTGCTATCAACTTGGGTCCCCAGGTCCCTAATTACTTCTTCTGTACTTAATGGATTACCACCTATGTGGTAATTTGTGGGCACTTTGTTTTTGCCAAAGGGGATGACTATACACTTTTGGCATTTAGCTTGAGGCCATGGCTCTGGCACCAGTTGTCTGTTTCTATGAGGCCCTTTGGAGGATGCTTGTGTCGGCTGGAGAGTCGATTATGGCGCCCAGTTTGCAGTCATCTGCGAACTTGGTCAGCCACAGTCCTTCCGTGTTGGCCTGTACCTCCGAGAAATATATACCGAACAAGAGAGGTCCCAGGACTGAGCCTTGTGGGACACCACTTGTAACTGGTTTGGAGTCTGACATGGCTCCAGCAATTCTAACCATGTGGGTTCTGTCCTTGAGCCAGTTTGCAATCCATCTAGTGACATAGGGGTTTATATTTAAGCTGGTGAGCTTATCTATAATGCCCAAGTGGGGTATTGTATCGAAGGCTTTTGCGAGGTCCAGGTAGGCTGTGTGGACAACCTTCCCCTCGTCAGTGGCCTTGGTGACTGTTTCAAAGAAATCAACCAGGTTTAAGAGGCAGGATCTGCCCTTAACAAAGCTGACCTGGGTAGGATCCAGTGTCTGTAGGTCCCCAATATCTTTATTTCTGAGGTCCATGATGATCCTTTCCATAGCTTTGCAGAACAAGCTAGTCAGGCTTATGGGGCGATAGTTTCCAGGATCCGTTGAGGCACCACCTTTATGGAGAGGGACCACTGTTGCTGTACGCCACTCTTTGGGCACATATCCTGTAGTAAGGCTGAGATTGAACAGTAGTTTTATGTTTGGGTTTAGCTCTTCTTGGAGTTCATGTAGGACGCAGCCCAGGACACCGTCTGGTCCCATTGATGCTGTGTTTTTTGCTTTGGAGAGGGCGGCTCTTACCTGAGCATCTGAGATGTCAGGGGGGCAGCACTCTGCTGGGATAGATATTTGCCCTTTTGGTGGGGGGGGGGGAGTTTGCGTTGAACCTGTCAGCTAGGATGTTGGCAATGTCTGTGGGTTCAGTGTATTTTTTGTCATTTTGGACTAATTCTGAGCATATCTGGGAATTACCACCCAGGTTCCTAACATAACTAAAGAAAGCCTTGTGATTATCCTTAGTGTCCTGTGCAATTTTTCTCTCAAAGCTGGCCTTAGACAATTTTATGAGTGCCCGTAGTTTTTTGCTAATACTGATCAGTGATGCCTTCCCTTTTTGGGATTTTGCTCTATCATTTAGTAGCTTCCTCCTTCTATTGTATAGTTTGTTTATGGCTGGGGTCCACCAGACAGGACGTCTGCCTTTGGAGGATTGGGTCTTGGTTTTATTTGGGATCGCATGATCCATGCATTCCTCAAGGTGTTCATAGAATGCATTTATAAAGGATTCTGCGGTTTGGGCCATATTTTCCACAGGCCCGGGGGCTTTGAAGGATTCCACCTCAGTTTTGAGGAGTGTGAAATTTGCTTTAGAGAAGTTTTTCACTGTGGTTTTCTGGGCAGGGGGTGGGGTCGGGATGTGAATATCCAGTGAGATTAGTTTATGGTCTGATCTTACCAGTGAGGGATACACTTCTGGTCTGGAGCATAGAGTCCCCATGTTGGTGATGATCAGATCCAGTATGTTTTCCCTCTTGTGGGAGTGGTAACAAGTTGTTCCATAGCATTTGAGTTTATAAATTCTAGGAACATTTGGGCTAGGGTGTTGGAGCTAGAGTAATGCTCCCAGTCTATGTTTGGGTAGTTGAAGTCGCCCAATATAATGGTGTTTGGAGAGACCTTCATATTTTCCAGTGTTCTCAGAAAGGCCGAGTGGGGTTCCTGGGTTTGGGAGGGTGGTCTGTAGCAGGCTATAAACTGGAAGGCAGTTTTACCCACTGTTAGTTGCACATGGATAGACTCTGATGCTTTGTGCTTTGCCACCAACCTGGAGGTGTGGGTATCTTTGATGAATATCGATACTCCCCCTCCTTTTGTGGTTCGGTCCAAGTTTTGGGGCCGAAAAGCATGGTATGAGGTATAACCTGGTAGTGCTGGGGTGTTCTTGGGAGCCCTGAACCAGGTTTCTGTTACTGCACAGATATCGATGTTCTCCATGCTAAGGAGAGTTTCGAGTGTGTGCATCTTGAGGTTTAGACTTCTGGCGTTGAGTAGCATTACTCTTAGTTTCTTATCCCTTGTGATACCTATGGAGTTGGGTTTGTCTTTTGAGCCTTGCCTAAAAAAGGCACTATGGGGGTAGCAAGAGCCTTTGCCAATATCCAAAAGCCCAGGGGTGACAGGTGCAAGCCGTCCCTAGCGAAGCATCGTGGCTTGTCGAGCATATCATCCCAAGCTGACAGGTATTGGATCCCCTTTGAATGACACCAGTACTTAAGCCAATTGTTGAAATTGATCATCTTGTCTTCATATTGTGGCATCATCCTTGGTGAGGGTAAGATGCTACTCAAGGTCAGGGTCATACCGGCCTGGGCTACATGCTCAGAGAGCTCCTTTATGTCTCTTTTCATGTAGTCCAGGGAGGTACTTCTCAGGTCATTCACACCAGCATGGACAATGACTGAGTCATATTTGTACTTGCCTTGGTGTGACCTGAGTGCTTGTGTTATGTGGCGGTACCTAGCGCCCGACAGGCTGCTCACCGTGACCCTCTCCTTGTTCAGCCTGGTGAGCGGGACGTCAGTGTGCCTGACGATAGAGTCACCTATTACAAGTGTATCAGGTGTGTTGTTTAGTCTTAAGGGCTGTGACTGTTCGGCACACTGGCTTTGTGAGATATTTGTTGCACGTGTTTTGTTTTGGGGTAGCGGTTGCTTGGGTGTCTGCTTTGGAGGTCTCTGCTGCTTAGGAAGATCTTTATTTAGAGCCTCCGAGTATGTTTTTGTGTGAATATGTGTTTGGTTTGCTGTCGTGGTAGGTCTATGTGAGACTGGAATTGTAGTGAGTGTGGTTTCCTTCTCCTCCTGACTGGTTATGCCAGTACTGAGTTGAGAGAGCTTAGCCTCCAGTTTGGCTATATGGTTGCATCTCTCACATGTGTTGGAATTTGTTGGGAGGAGGAGAGGGTTGTCTGTGTACATGAGGCAGTTGTAACATTGCCTCAAGATTCCCAGATTCACCAGCTGGACCGGAGAGGAGATTGACAACTGACCTTTGGACATGCTAGAATAATATTGGGAATTCCTTAATAATTGAAAACAAGGGCCAGTGGGGAGTGAGGGTGTAGTGCTTTTAATTTTTAGTGCTGACTTATTTAATTGCTTTAGCGAGCAAGTGCCAGGTAACTTAAGTGCAATGTGTTACAGGTAACTTAAATGCAAAAATGACAAACGACAAACAGTAACTTTCTTTCAAGTGAAACAAGGAAATAAGTA
Source organism: Protopterus annectens (assembly GCF_019279795.1). Taxonomy (NCBI): domain Eukaryota; kingdom Metazoa; phylum Chordata; order Ceratodontiformes; family Protopteridae; genus Protopterus; species Protopterus annectens. The sequence continues at coordinate 57,328,966 of NC_056730.1, read as the reverse complement.
CAGTAAGCAATGCAGATATCACTAGTGATCCACAGAAGCGCTGAGAAGCCGCGTATTAGGTGGAATTAGCGTTCCAGGGAAATAACAAGCAAACAAACAACAAGCATATAAACAAAGCTAGATTCAGCAGGCCTGGATCTAGTCTATGCTGCAGCAAACAAGGTGTACCAATTTCAGTAAGATACAGTTCAAATATTCAGGCACTATATACCTTTAACCAGAAATTCCCAGCTCAGAAGGGCAGAGTCCAGCCTCTTCTCCCACAAGAGTGCAGACCACGAACCTTCTTAATGTAAAATAACTGGCCTGAAGCCCAAGTGCTTAAACCAGAACTAATACACTTTAAGAATAACAGACACTGGGCTCTCAATCAGCAGTTCCCAACTTAGAAGGATGAAAGCTACCTGTCCTGCCACCACAGTGCATGCCACAAACCTTCCTAATGTAAAACAACTGGTCTGAAGCCCAAGTGCTTAATCCAAAAGACTTAGAATGATAGCTACACTTTAATCAAGTTACTACCAAGCAGTAATAAATACAATTGAATACTTTAAAGAATGCCTGGATTAGTGCTCAAGTTACACAAACAAAGCTAGATCCAGCAGGCCCGAATCCAGTCTATGCCACAGCAAACAAAGCGCACCAATTCAGTAAGAAGCAGTTCAGATATGCATGCACTATAAGCCTTTAACCAGAAATTCCCAGCTCAGAAGGGCAGAGTCCAGCCTCTTCTCCCACAAGAGTGCAGACCACGAACCCTCTTAATGTAAAATAACTGGCCTGAAAGCCCAAGTGCTTAAACCAGAATTAATACACTTTTAGAATAACAGACACTGAGCCCTCAATCAGCAGTTCCCAACCTAGAAGGACGTAAGCTACCTGTTCTGCCAATTCAGTGCAGACCACAAACCCTCTCAGTGCAAAACAACTGGTCCGAAGCCCAAGTGTTTAAACCAAAAGGCTTAGAATGAGTTACACCAAGCAGTAATAAATACAATTGAGTACTTTTAAGATGATGCAAAAGTAAAATAAAGTAGGTAGAAACACAAGTACAGTAAAAGCAGATTAATTTTTTTTTTTTTTCTGACAAATTCCTGACACCAATTAATTTGATATTGGTAGTAAAAGTTTATGTTACTTACTGAAATATATAAATAAAGGAATAAATAAATAAAAGAAATGAAACATTAAGAATTTAAAGGTCACTATTGTCCACAATCAAAGGCAAGACTGATTCATATCAGAAAAGTTCTAGCAGACACATTTATTAGATTTATTTGCTTGCATGGGCAATAGAATTGAACATGAAATGAACACTGCTTGGTTTGTTAATTAACAAAGATTTTGACAATATCATACAAAGATAATTAATATGTAACATAGTAACCTCTGACATGAGAAGCAGAGTGGTATGATTTTCCATAATAATATTAAAAATATTACTTAGGAGACATCAGGTTTCAGTTTGCAGAATCAGATCTCTTCAGTCTATCTACATGGGATATTGCATAAATTTCCTCAGTTAATTGACGAGTAGCATTGAACTTTCTATCAAGTAAACCCTTAACAACTGATTGCATGTTAACCATCTGCCATGAAAAGTTTACTGCACTACAATTTTTTATTTATTTATTTACCATTTGTTTACTGGGAAAGTCCAACGTGGAACAAAGCCAATTTTCAATGGAGGCCGGGGAAGAAATGCTCCAGACGCATGCTTTTGTAACATTGTAAATTAAAGATTCATTGCTCAGTGAACATAGGTGCATAGGTTCATAGGTTCATAGGTTGGTACTACGCTATTGGCCCTAGGACCTATACAAGCCTAGCCATAATAATTCCCTGTCTATTTCTTCCCACAATATTTACTTCCCTGGACCCCTGTCTAGCAGAGCGACTGACATGATCTCCGGGGTGAATTTCCTTTCTCCCATCCAATTGTTAAGGTTCCTTTTGAAGAGGCCCAAAGAGGTGCTCTGCTTGACATGTATAGGAAGTCTATTCCAGAGTCTGGGGAGTCTCTGGGTCAGGAATCTATCCCTCCAGCATGTTTTGTTCATTGTAATGACAAAGTTTAGATCCCTGGAGTGTGTGGCTCTGAGGGATTGCGATTTCTTTATCTGTAGTATGTCCAACAGCTCTGGGTTTGACATGGCCTTGTATATTAAGCAGAGATCGCCTCTGAGTAGATGATATGTGACACAGTATAGCTGGAGTTTTTTTAGATGGTCAGCATAGGGCATCTGCTTTAGGCCTGTGATTCTTTTAGTGAGGTATTTCTGCAGCCTTTCCAGTTGTCGCAATGTCTTGAGAGTTACATACCAAATGGGGCATTGTATTCTATAATGGATCTATTGAGGGATGAGTACAGTGGGACAATGACCTCCTTTTTTCTGGATGAAAAGCCCTTAGTGATTTTTTTTTTTTTTTTTTTTGATAACCTGTTTCTTTTATCACATCTCAGCTTAAAGATAAAATACTCAGAGCAAGGTCATTAGGGCCTGAAATTTAAACACAGTTACTATGTATCTTTATTCTCTGAATTATCACCTGCTGAATAGGATTCCTTCCTGTTTCAAAAGAACCGCATTGCTGTACTGGAGCACATCTTTATCTCCCTGCTTCAATATTGGGATAAGTAATAATCTAGAAGGACACACCTGATACCTTTAATAACCAGGAACACTTTCAGTGTAAATATACAAACAAAGATAGTTTGGCCTGACTGCACAGCATCAGAACTCTTGACTACAGTATTGTATCATTAGGAGTCACTGCAAAGAGTTGAAATGCAGATCAATTTTTTCATTTAGTGGCAGAGCACCCTATGCAGTATTCTGAGGATGTTTTGGAAATAGATTGGTTACTTTACAAATAAAGCCCAGCGTCTTCTACCAGTCTTTATATAAGCTATAAAGTGCATGTGGATAATGTAGCCACTGTTACAGTAACACTAAGATCTTGAAATTACTGTCTTTATTTATTTATTTACTTTATTACATACTTTTGTAAACCAGATAGGCCCACTGGACACAAGTTTCCCTTTTCATGGGTAATTCAGGAGCACTGTCTGGTTAACTATCTTGCCCAAAGTCACACAGAGGCAAAATAGAGGTATAAGGAATCAAACCCTATACCTAGAGTATAGGAAGAAGCTCATAAGCAGCTCAGCCCATACTCTATGCAAACTGCTAGCCTTTGTAAGTTGAAACATAACATAAGAGTAGACACATTGTAGAGCAATAAATCACTCTATCAATACATTCCTCACTGGGGAAAATAAGAAACTAGGCAGGAATATTAGCACATTAGCACTATGATGATTATGAGACATGGGTTCACATGGTTTGCTATATCAGAACAGTATTTTAACTCCTCACAATGATACAAAATGAGTTGGTCAGAAAGTAGGACGAAAATTAAACTTCACATTCACAGGTTACCGTAATACATATCACTATACATAGTTAAATACCAGCTCATTTGTATGCATTTAACACACTCCTGTCACCACTGTGTTTTAAACTGAAATGTTTGGCAATACAGCTCACAGATGAGCTGTTTCTAAAGTAATGTTGATGCCCAACAAGGTGTACCCATGCATTTCTGATTGTTTGTCCTGTGTATTACAGGGGCACCACAGTGCCTACACAATTTGTTATATGTGAAATTAAAAGCAGGATCTACATGTACACATGGTGCATCTGGGGCACTGCTTCAAAACAGAGGCCTAGTCAGTGATGAGATTTTATTCAGAACCTTTAAATCAATGCCTAACGTCTCTTACAGGAACTCTGCAAAACTTAAAAGTTAAGCTGGTGTTCTCTGCAACATAAAGCCTCTGATCAAGAGGTCTTTTCCCAAAGAAGCAATTCCTGTCCCCTTTGCAAACACTTCCAATATTGACCTTAGACTTTAATATCTAATGTTGCATTGGCTTCCCATCCTATGTCTTTCATTAATGATTGGGTTCCACTTTTTAATATATTACTGTATTATATGATATCCACTTATTAATCTGTTTCCTACGTAATATGGCATAGAGTGGAATTAGCCTCACTGTAGGCAATACGGATCTGTCAGTCTACAAATCAGATGTCTGATGCATATAACATGTTTATCAGTCTCATTTCCTCACTGTGTGATACTTTTTCAGGCCTTGAAAATCACCTATGATCATACCAGTCATGAAGACTGTTGCCACAGTGCATCAGTTCTAGTTTATACATCTATCCCTATGTGCTTTCACTGTTACAAAGTACTTTTTTTAGCTTGCCAAAAGTATCTAGGAAAAAAGCTTAGAAAGAAAACTGCAGCAGCATTTTAAAAAGTACTTCCTGTTCAGTCCTAAACTACATGCCTGCAGAAGGGGTTATAATACTACTATTTTATATATTTATTTTAAATACTTAAACTGTAAGTCTTAGTGAGTGTGAATTTCATGGTTGTGGGATTCTGCAAATTACTGTGCAGTCTGAAAGTAAAGCTGATGGACCTGTAAGCATGACATTTCATGTCTCACTCCTTATTTCATTCTCTCAAAAGCAGATTATATGTGATGTTAGAAGCAATTGCAACAATCAAACCAAATAATGCTGTCTTTTGTTTTGTACATTCTCCAGGAAATTTATCTTTATGGAAATTTGTCTGAAAACAGATAATTTGTGAAACAAGAAATTAGTTTCATTCATGAATATAATAAGTTTATCTATTACATTTGAGTTTTCAGATGGGGTTAGATACAGACATTAAGTGAGAGGGCAAGACAGTATTGCAGTTATGAGGCAAATATTTCATAGCTAATGTGAGCTGATAAAAATCTATTACATTTTGTCATCTTCTATTCCAAAGAATACAACATTAAGTAGAAGGTATTGAATACCGTTGGTTATGTTACTGATTTAAATGACTGAGCCAAAGACTGAATTTTGTAACATGATTTATTAGACAGAATAAAGTGAAGTATCAGATGTAATGCATATACTGTTACAAGCAGATTTAGTGGTAAATCAAAGTAAATGATCTCCGTTGAAAAATGAATTTATTATATCTCATTTGGAGGTGCTCAGAGGAATCTGAATTGTTATTAGATGGATGCATTGTTCATACCGGGATATAAAAACAAAAGCAGAAAACACATACAGTATACAGTTATAGAGAAGATGAGTTTTAAAGTACTGGTAAACATAAAAAGGATGAGATGTATATCAGTGAGAAATCTGACAGGATATGTGATTATAAGGATGATAAAAACATTTAGAGACTAATTAAGTGAGGAGAAGCTGTTGAAAAAATATTTTGCTAAATTATGAGAGAAATGCGTTTGCATTTGAAGAGAATGAGTTGTAGAATAATGTCCAGTAAATCATGTAATTGTCCTGAAGAATATAAAGTACTAAGATTATTCAAAAAAGTGATAAAACATTTTTGAAGCAAAAAGCACAAACAGAAAATTTGGTTGAGAAGCTAAAACTTTACATGTCAATATGGTGGTTGAAACAGATACGGGTGTAAAATACAATTTAGTATCTGTTAAAATATTTAAAGCACAATTTCCAGTGGCATAAACTGAAGCCATCTTTTTGTAAAATACTTATTTGAACCATCTTGTGAGTCTGTAAAATCAGAAGAAGCTTATTTTCATGTACATAGGGAAAAGAAATTGAACGTTACCGTGCCATTTAATTTGTCAGAGGCTTGGTGTGGTCAAAAGAATCGATAACATCTATGGGGATGACTCAAATAATTTGTCTACATTGTGTCTACACTAAGTTCAAGAAGTTTCCTCTCCTAAATGTACATAGTGCAATGGGTAAGATGATCATATGAACTGTAAACATTTTATTGATGAAGATGCATAGCATTTTTTCGGCAGTTTTATGTAAATTTTTACTTAACTTTGCTGGAATATGGAAATATTATGCTTTTGTGTATGTGAATATTGGCAAATTAATTATTTCTAGTTCAGGGATTAAAAGAATTTCTATCTTCCATATTCCAAAGACTTGCTCATGTTATAAGTCAATTACTCTAGTGTAATATCTAGCTATAAAACAGGCTAACACCAGTGTAAGTGACTTACATTAAGAGTAAGTCTTTTGTAATTGGAGCAGGCTTACACTGGTATAAGTCATTTACATGAAGAGCAAGTCTTTTGGAATCAGGACCATTGTACACTTATCCAGTGGGGCCTACAAAACAAACTCAAGTCGAAGAGACACTGAATGAACCTTGATAGACCTGTTTCTCAAATGTGTGAAGTAGATAAAGTAAGAAATTACCACAAGCCCACTTGAGGAAACAACAAAAAAAAAAACATACAAAAAAAAAAAAAAAAAAGAAATTGCTCTTTTTGAAGAAATGTGAGTACCCAGAGTCATTCGCTGCATTTCTTGTTTAACACGATATTGACTAAGTTATGAGAAGAATCAGGACACATGTTCAAAAAGAATATTTCTCAGTTTCACTGTTTGAGTCAAACATATAGAGTATCTGTGATGTTTTCTGAAGTAAAGAAATATCCAAGGATATGTCCAAAGAGAGTTAAAGAGCTGTACCTAGAAACATTACCTAAAGTGTTTGCAAAACCAGAGTGCCCAGAGGAGCCATTAAGTGTCACCTAATGAAGACATCCCTACTATGCCAACATCAGCTACTAAGACCACAGAAGAAGGCTTGCTCCTAAAGTTTTCCATATTTAGAAAATTGCTTAGAAAAACTAGTTAAATATGTAGACAGCTCATGTACTAAAGTACAGAAGTGTTAACTGAAAACACACATAAACTGTATTGCTAAGAAAATGTTTTATTGCCAAGCTTAATAAATGTTGCTAAAGAAAGATCATAAATGAGCCAATGCATACAAAGGAACAATATTGGATTGTTTCAGATATGCATGCTGTCATTCATGTTGTTATTTAAAGCAAGAATGCAACATGCATTTGTAAATGCAGTATTATAATTCATTAAAAGAACAGTAAACTGCTTTGCTTCCAAAACAGAAGCTATGGTTGGTGTGTATATATCCTGTGTGTATCCCTTATGTCCTATTGTTTTGTCCCTCTTGTAACATTATTTTCACTGGCCTGGTTCTCAGTGCTCCACAGCCATGCTGGATCTACCAGCTTTTCTCCAACCCCTCCAGACAGTTTAGTGTCACTAGGCCTGTCATGGAATCTAAGGGCATCTTAGCGGCTTGACCATCTACACTTTTGTCCTGGGAGTTCTTTTTTAGATGTGCTACCCACTACCTACTCCACCACTCATGCTTGTTAATTCATCTGAGGGCAACGCCCCTTTGGACCATGCCTCCCCTAAAGGATCATCATCAACAAACATCCTCCCACCCAGGATGTGCACACCCATCCCGCCCTGTTGCATCATCAGTCACCTGAGCTGCTAATCGAACCCTGGTCACACGGGCTGTAGTTAGGTCTTTGTACCTCTACACCAACAGAATGGACTCCTGTAGCCTGGTTTTCTGAACATTATTACAAAATCTGAAGGAAAAACACATTGTTCTGGTCGCACTGTATCTTGTATCTTGTTTTGCATTTTATCTTCTGTTTTAAAATACAAAATGTTTACAAGCATATCAATATTTGCTTTCCTTTCAAGGCCTATATTTATGACTTCACTAAAACATTTAACACTGTTCCAGATAAGGGTCTATTTTCCAAAAAAATCATTCCTTTCCTTACACCAAAATACCCTTCTTTCGTCTTGCCATTACCTAGAAAAAATATCTATTCAGGTGAAAGTAAGTTATGATCCCTCCTGTCCTTTACTCTTCATGTCTGATGATCTCAGGGTCTTGTAATGGATTCTCTATTTTTTCATATGCTAAGCAAGCTTATCACTGTCTCTCAACTGTATAGTAACATGATCTTGTATGTTGATGCTACTGCTAATTGAAAAAAAAATGTTGCTGGTGGTATTTCAAAGGTCTTCAGCTGAGTTATGGTAGAGGTCTCACTATTAATTAAAAAATAAGTCTTGGTTATTGTAGTCCCAATTAACTTCTATCTCCTCAACTTCAAGGAGAAAGACCTAACTTTGTTTGCCTTCAAAGAGGGGAAAGAGTTTCTCCTTAACAGTGAAAAGAAATAATTATACCAAAATGTATTGGCAGAAGTCATGAACAAGAACATAGGATTTGCCTGTTTGCATTCCCTATGGCAGCTCAAGTCCACCCCAACTGTGTTCAAATTCCCAGCCATCCTACTTACTAAATGGAGCTCTAAGCTGACACTGTTTGACACCTCAATTTGCACTGCAGCTTTTGCAAGGCATCATTAATGTAGGATCAATTCCCAATTTGACTAATTGTGCACAAATGAAGAGGTATGACCATAAGGCCATGATCCTATGCACAAAAGAAGCAAGCGGCTTGCAAGCCCAAACAAGATGATGCCATCACCAGGGACATAGGCCGTCCTTCATAATACATCCCTTCAGTTTATGTAACTTGTCAGGGCCTTCCATCACAATGCATCCCTTCAATGTATGTAACTTGTCACAGCCTTCCATCACAGTGCATCCTTTTAGTTTATATAACTTGTCAGGGCCTTCCAACATAATGCATTCCTTCAGTGTATGTAACTTGTTAGGGCCTTCCATCACAGTTCATCCCTTTAGTGTATGTACCCTTTGAGGGCCTTCTATTACAATGCATCTCTTCAATGTATGTAACTTGCCAGGGCCTTGCATCACAGTGCATCCCTTCAGCATATTTAACTTGTCAGAGCCTTCTATCACAATGCATTCCTTCAGTGTATTTAACTTGTCAGCACAAGTCCAAAATCTTGATTATCTTTCTAGAAAAGATATATACAATAGGTCCTCAGTACATGTGAGCTTTTGGAAGACTGTACCAAACCAGAGATGTACATACAGAAAAATAACTTAATAAGAAGAGAATGGAATATGGGGTACTACTTGCCTGTCCCGTACCATTGCTAGGACAGGGTATACTACGCAACAGTCTGTTTCTATTAAATATTTAAATGAGTTCTATAACATATTTAGTCGCATGAACAAATAACAGCCATTTCAAAACAAACAACTGCATTTTAATTCACAATCCACATTCTGATCTGGAAATGAGAACCTGCTGTCAACTGTTGTTTTTTTTCTCCCCCTTGCACTGCTTTTACAGGGACCTATAATAGGTATGTGTATCATACTTCTATCTCTGTAATACAGCCCTAGAATCCACTCTGGTATGATTTGTATTTTTCCTATAATAAATTATAGCTGCAGTGACAGTTGTGTAATTATATTGTGTAGGCTTAAGATTCCTAAAAGTAATGCATGCATAGCAGGGTTCTAAGTCACTCATGTTTTGTTAGACTGCTGTGTCAAGCTAAATTCTATTCACATGTGATTTATTTCATTTGGGTAGACACAGCTCTAGTCTGGCTACATAAAGTTAATTCATATGATATACTACCATTTCCTCTTCTGTAACTACTATATATGAAAAGATAGTTGGCGGCTACTGTGAAACTGAAAAGAAGTAGCAAATTATATATAATTATTGCAGATCCAGAATATACATTTCTTTAAGGCTGTCAACCATACACTTGTCAAATGAGATGAATAACTGGGAGGATGGAACTCATTTGCCCATTTTCAACAGTTATTCTGTAACTAGTATGATGACCAAATTAAGTAGAAGTTTTAGTACTAGAACTAATCATTACCTGTTTATCAAGCTAATATACCATATATGAACTATAGCAGCCATGGCAGGCAATAGCAGACTGTATGCTATCACACATATTTTCTTTATTTTACTTATGCCTTAAGTTTCCTTTTCTTGATTGTGATGCTGTTAAAATGCTGTTGCCACAGAAGCACCTGTATGGCCCATTGATCTTAAAGGGGCATCAAATCATCTACTGCCCTGTTTAACCTCATTTGTCTTTGTGTCTGTCACTTTCCTTTAACTTACGATGCTTGTGACAGCCGCAAGTAAAATAAATTGATACTGAACCAGTGGAGCCTTCACTGAGCTACAAATGAGACTGTTATTTTTACCTCACAGCTTTTTTCTGCTTAATAAAGAAAACATTGTTCTTGTGTTTTTCTTCATTTTTTGCTGCAGTCATCATTTTTATAAATTCTGTTTTCAAATATTGAAATAGTCAGAGGAAAAGTTAATGTTGGATCCTAACCTTTATGTCCAGCCCTGTCTACTAGATGTTTTTTTTTCACATTTTATTCTACTCACATCTCAGTTTATGGTTAAGTTCTGGGGTCTATATTATAACATCGAAGTTCGTAAACATTGAATGTTATAATATCGAACCCTAAACACCAAAATCTGAAAACATTGAACAGTCAGAATAGCGAATTTTTTTCCCAGGGAAACATACACACAACACAAACACACACAAAAAACAGCAAACCACACACATGCACTTAAAATCCTACACCTAAACCTAAACTAAACTTTACATACACTACTAGCTATCCACTTACCTTAACCCAACCCTAACCCTAAGGTCCGTAACTATCGCACACTCACCTCACCCTCGCCCTAACTCTAACACACCTAACCCGCCCTTAACCCTAACCTACACACAACCACACACTTACCTGACCTGCGCCCTAACCCTAACTCACCTAACCCACCCCCTAACCCTAACTTACACACAATCGCACACTTACCTGACCCTCGCCCTAACGTTCACACAACCGCACACTTACCTGACCCACTCTCTAACCCTAACTCACCTAACCCGACCCCTAACCCTAACCTACACACAATCGCACACTTACCTGAACCCGACCCGTAACATTCCAACATATCGAATGCTGAAAACAGAGAAGCCACAGCAATGGCCCACCAAATTCTTTCCCTGGGAAAGAATTTGGTGTCCTGCACCTTCGCTGTTTTCAGCGTTCAACATTACGGGTTCAATATTATAACATTCGATCTTTGTAAAATTTGATGTTATAATATAGACCCAAGTTCTGACTAAAGTGTAAAGGATTTATAAAGATCAGTAGACCTATACACTCCCACATAAATAAATGGACAAATAAACTAATACACAAATGCAAAACAAATGAATAGTATAACTATATCAACAAAATAATTAATTAATTAATTAATTAATTAATCGTTTATTTATTTATTTATTTATTGTTAAATGGGATACTCCAACTGGGCAAGAACAGACTCTTTTCAGTGGAGGCATGGGGACAAATGCTCCAAACAACAAGGGGAAAAATATATATATGGGTGATGTGCAGAGCTGTAGTAACTACAGAGGGATAAAATTGATCAGTCACAGCATGAAGTTATGGGAAAGAGTAGTGGAAGCACGGTTAAGAAGGGATGTGATGATTAGTGATCAGCAGTATGGTTTCATGCCAGGAAAGAGCACTACAGATGCGATCTTTGCTCTGAGAGTTTTGATGGAGAAGTACAGAGAATGTCGGTAGGAGTTGCATTGTGTTTTTGTAGACTTAGAGAAAGCATATGATTGGGTGCCTAGAGAGGAGTTGTGGTATTGTAAGAGGAAGTCAGGAGTGTCAGAAAAGTATGTAAGAGTGGTACAGGATATGTACAAGGGTAGTGTGACAGCGGTGAGGTCTGCGGTGGGAGTGACAAATGCATTTAAGGTGGAGGTGGGGTTACATCAAGGATCAGCTCTGAGCCCTTTCCCGTGGACTATGATGTTTGCAGATTACATTGTGATCTGTAGTGAGAATAGGGAACAGGTGGAGGAGACCCTGGAGAGATGGAGATATGCTCTAGAGAGAAGAGGAATGAAGGTCAGCAGGACTAAGACAGAAGATATGTGTGTGAATGAGAGGGAGGATAGAGGAATGGTGAGGATGCAAGGATTAGAGGTGGCAAAGGTGGATGAGTTTAAATACTTGGGGTCAATAGTTCAGAGTAACGGTGAGTGTCGAAGAGAGGTGAAGAAGAGAGTACAGGCAGGATGGAGTGGGTGGAGAAGAGTGTCAGGAGTGATTTGTGACAGACGAGTACCTGTAAGAGTGAAAGGGAAGTATATTAGAGGGTCAGCCCAGGTTGGAAGGTTTGGAGACAAAGCCAGAGAGGCACGATTACGTTGGTTTGGACATGTGCTGAGGAGGGATGCTGAGCATATTGGGGAAAAAGATGCTAAGGATGAAGCTACCAGGTAACAGAAAAAGAGGAAGGCCTAAGATAAGGTTTATGGATGTGGTGAGAGAGGACATGCAGGTGGATGGTGTGACAGAGCAAGATGCATAGGACAGGAAGAAATAGAAACAGGTGATCTGCTATATATATATATAAATAATAATGTCCTAATACAATGAGTTTTTAATATAAACACTACCATAAAATAGAGACATGGTCTAATGCACAGAGTTCTAATGACATTCTACATTAGACATAGAATGAGTAGGGATTAATTGTCTTATATACACAGCTCTAAGGCAACATGATATTAATGCAAAGATCTTTGACAGTGGTATTCAATAGCCCCAACATTAAAACAATAAAAAAAAAAATAAAACAATAAAACTTGATCTTGCATTTGGATGAAAAGGAGGTAGAACAGAGGGAAATAGAAAGTAGGCAGAGGTGGTGGGGAGAGATGGGAATGAAAATTGGGAATTTAGGGAAACAGAAAGTTACTGGGATTATAGGTAAAATTATGGATTGTGACGAGCATGGAGTTGATTAACTGTTCTGGTAAACCATTGAAAAAATGTTCATTATAATATTACAATGAAAGACAAAACCGGCAAAACACCTTACGTGATAATTGTCCAGTCAGTTTGTTCAGAGCACTTGTTAATTATTTTTCATCCTGAATACAGTAAAATGATACACACTCTGTTCAAGTTCGACTTTTTGTTTCTCTCCTCTCCTGCTGATCTCAACTGCTTCTTGCCAGTTGCTGTTACTGGGGGTGAGTGCTGAGATTTGTACTGTTGCACTGATGATTTTTTTCATCTAGTTTACCCAAGCAAGCACCACAGACAATGACATCAGTATTTATGAGTGTGCTTCTGAGCACTTAGCATATACAAGGACAGAACCACTGTCCCTTTGTGAATATTCTACCACAGTGCTTACAGTCTTTTCTGGAGTCTTCTGGGGAGGATCAAAGGTGACCAAAACAAATTCAACATATCATGTTCACCATATTATTTTGTCATCAAAAGCTACCCTTTAATTAGTAAAATTTGACAAAGTTGTTATGACAACAAAGTTACTTGCATTCACTTGGAAATGTAAAAAAAAAATCTACTCACATGAAACAGTCAGGGAAGCACCTCCTTCACACACACACACACACACACACACACACACACACACACACACACACACACACACACACACACACACACACACCACACACACACACACACACACACACACACACACACACACACACACAAACACAGAGTTTGCTTTCAAAAACTGAAATGTTCAATGACTACAATAATTGTTATTTGGATGGATTAATTTTGGTCACCTATATTGCACTTGAATCTTGTATAGCAATTATTTATTCCACTCAGTCCTCCCAGAAAAATGTCAAGTTGTCTTCAGGAAAAGAAAAACATGAAACTGGGTACATGTTTAACCATTATTTTCTGTCATAAGGACCTTCTTTTAAACAGGCCACTAACTGAATCCATGCCATTTTGTACAATAATTACTTTTATAAATTTCTAAAACCTGCATTGGCATTAAAGTGAAAAATCTTCAAGAAAGTAAAAAAAAAATGCAAAAAAATTGTCTTTGTTCGTATAGTGGTGATTATCCCTGCCTGTTATGCAGGATACCAAGGTTTAATTTCCTCACAGGGAACGTAGCATTTTTTGGGTGGCACAGTGTTGTAACAGTTAGTGTTGCTGCCTCACAGCAAGAGGTTCTCTGGTTCGATTCTTTGCTGGGGTGCCTTCTGTGCAGAGTGTGCATGTCCTCCCGGTATTCACATGGGTTTCCTCTGGGTTATCTGATTTCCTCCCACATTCCAAAGACATGCATCTGGAACGTTTCCCCCTGGGCTTCTGCTGAAAATGGGCTATGTCCCAGTTTCACTTTTCCAGTAAACAAATGTTAAATAAATAAATAAATAATAAATTGTGGGAATCCTGAAATAGATTAAAAGCATAAAGGTATGAGAAATGCAGGTTATCAAGATATCTAATTCCAGTGTCTCTACAACACCAAAGAAAAATAAATAAAATAAAATAATAGTGCAGCTGAGATTCAGAGAGGAAACATACAAAGTACTGTACCTGGACTACAACAACCTTGATTTGATGTATCATCTGGGGAAAGGGCAACTGTTAGCAACACAGAAGGAAAAAGATCTGGGTATGTTGACCACACCTAGATTGAACTCCCATGAGAAGAGTAAGATGGTAATAATAGCAGACACTTGTATGGTAGCATGTTTCCTTAGTATGATAGCCTGGAGAAACAAAAAGATAATGCTTTACTATACACTGTACCCTAGTGGGACCACACCTTGAGTATTGTGAACATTACTGAAACCCATACAAGGAAGGGTGATGTCAATCCTCTCAAAGGAATTCAGGAAAAGCCATCAAAATGCTGCTTGGGATGGAGGGGAATGGATATATAATGAGAGATTGCAGGACAACAAGTGATGGGTGGATATTATAAGGGTATACAAGATCATGTCAGTGTGAAGGAATGGGATTATAGTGGAAAAAGACAGTAGACAATAAAATGTGGCAGGGATGGCAGATTGTATAGAACAGCTGCTTTTGGAACTGTGAAAGCACTTCTTCACAGAGGGAGTTATGCACCCAAGGAATGCATGGCAGAGAGGGAATTTAGGGAGGCATCATAAGGGACCTGAACAGAGGGGAAATTGGTACAGAGGAACAGAAGAAAATAAGACAGGTCTGGTGGTGAATTTATTAAAGGCTTACTTTTTCTTTCTGCCACTGACCAAATTGTAAAAATCAAAAGAAGTGTGGTAGTTACTGTACTCATTGCATCTGTTTTATCTGAACATGGAAATTAAATATTAAAATAGCTTAATAAGTAGATGAATCACGGGCAATAAATGAAAATATTTCTTAGCACAGTATGAGAGACAGATACGTTGTGTGAAGGAACTACTGCATGCAATGCATCAAGTATATCAACACTGAAAAGTTAATATCGGTCATCCTTCCCATGTAACTCAGCACTTTAATTTGCTTGTTAGTAAAATGCATGGTCAGCATCAGCTCAAACACATAGCTGCTCTTATCCAAAATGAATGACATGTCAAGTGTCTTGACTAATGTCGTGAAAAAAAGGTATTACCTAGAAAATGCAACCTGAGCAAAAGATACACAGGCAGTAGATCTTGAACTCTTGTCATGGCAAAACCATTAGGTATATGTAAATCACCATCTAATCACTGGCATTTTAGATGATGTGAGCAATGATGATTTTATAAATTTATGACACCCAAAGGCAAAACTCTACTTGACTGATCAACCTCAGCAGCAATAGAAAGATTTCACTGCGTCTTACAAAAAACAGTGCATTTTTTTTCTAGAGGAGTTCATCTACAGTGCTATAGGTAAGTTACCACTCAGGTAAAGGAAAAAGTACAATGACAGAACTACTGAACATATGAAACAGCACATCTTAAACATATGTCTTGATAGTTAATAAGCATCAATTAACCAATTAAAAAACAATTAAAAACTACAGTAATGTTTCAACCTTAGGACAGGAGTAATTGAAATGCATCATTGAGCCCAGGCTTGTTCGAAGCATCTAATCTGAGCTGCCATCTAAGTTCACAAATATCCAAGTGTTCATCCAAGATTCTCCCTTGAAGATCTTTGTTAACTTGCTCAACCACCATAAAACAAAACCTTTGTGAACTAAACTCAGCTAAATGTTTATATAATGCATTTGTACTCGTTTTATTTTTAATATCCAAAAGATTTTCATATATATACAATTCCTAAATTTCCTACACGTTATTCCATCATAAAAAGCTGAGCAGCAAACACAGTGAGCCAAATAAATCACATTTTTGGACATAGAGGAATAACAAACTTTAACCGCATGCAATATACCTCTGATACTAAAACTGTCCCCAGTCCTAATATAACAACATAGGGAACATGTACCATATCTAAAAGTTCCTTTCTTTTTATTGAGGCTACTTACATACTTCCCAACCCTAGATCCAGACTCAAGGTAATTTTTAAAAGTTTTATCCTTTCTATACATAATCCTAAGATTCCTATTCAATTGCTCTTTAAACTCTGAGTCAAGGATGTTTCAGTTTTTATACAAACAATACTTAAGAGGTACACTAACCACAGCATCGATAGCTATAAATAATGTAAAGATGCATTACCCATTGATAAAACATTATTATTCATCAATCCACCAGATAATATGGGCAAAATAATTCCTCTTTCCCTTTTTGTACATACCTCATGTCTAATTCTCCATACAAAATCTTCTGGATAATCCCTTGATAAAAACATTTTCATTAAAACCTCACATTCCTTGAAAAAACAGTCTGCATGAAAAACCATTCTTGCTAACCATACAAACTGACCTTTTACAACTGCTTTCTTTTGGTGGGCTGGGTGCCAACTTGTATAGTGAAGGTAAGAAATAGAAAATGTAGCTCTTCGATAAATATTGGATACAAAACCACATTTCTCATAATCTTTTGAGATACATACATCCTAACAGGTAATAGAATTATTATCATAAGCTAAAGAAAATTTCAAAAATTCAACTGTATTGTTCACATATTCAAAAAATTGTTTCAAACATTCTATAGAACCACCCCACACAATAAAAATGTCATCCAAAAAATGAATCTATAACTTGCACTGTTGATAAAAATGACTGGAAAATATAAAATAATCTTCCCATTCAGCCATCACATAATTTGCAAAAATAGGACCACAGGCAGCTTCCATGGCCACCCCCCTTGATTTGACGAAAATATTGACCTTCAAAAAACAAAAAAGTATTATGGAGTACAATCTCCATTAAGGTAATCAAAGTATTCACTTGAGTATTTTCAAAATTCATAAGTTTATGTATTTGCTCTTCAAACCATTGAAGGCCTACTGTATGGGGGATGACTATATACAAATTATGGACATCTGATGCAACTAGCACTAACTGAGAATCAAACTCTAGCTCTCAACTTCTGTAAAAATGCCAAGAATCTTTGCATATTTGTCCAATAACCCCCAAACCTTTCTTTATACATTCATCAATAAATTTCCCCATAAAGAATGTTTTAGAGCATGTACATCTATTATAGGATGAAATGTCGGGGTCTAAGTTATGTAATCGAACTTACAGAAGTTCGAACACCAGAAGTTCGAACGGGGAAGTTCGAAAGTTGAAAATGTCGAAGCCATGGAAATCCAAATTCTTTCTCAAGGAAAGAATTCGGTAGGCTGTTTCTGCAGCTTCGACATTTTCTCCACTGTGGTGCGAAAATTATGTAATGGGTAAGGTAAGTGTGTAATTGTGATGGACGTTGGGGTTAGGGTGTGGGTAAGGTAATTGTGAGATAGTGACAGAATTTACGGTTAGGGTGCGGGTAAGGTAAGTGTGTGATAGTGACAGACTTTAGGGTTAGGGTGCGGGTAAGGTAAGAGTGCGATAGTGATGGACTTTAGGTTTAGGGTGCGGGTAAGGTAAGTGTGCAATAGTGACAGACTTTAGGGTTAGGGTGTGGGTAAGGTAAGTGTGCGATAGTGACAGACTTTAGGGTTAGGGTGCAGGTAAGGTAAGTGTGTGATAGTGACGGACCTTAGGGTTAGGGTTTGGGTTAAGGTTAGTGCATAGATAGTTGTGCATGTAAGATTTAGTGTAGGTTTATAAGGTTTTTGGTGTGCTTGTGTTGTGTGTGTGCTTTTCAGAATAGCGAATTTTTTCCCCTTGGAAAAAATTCACTGTTCTGAGGTTTCGATGTTATCACATTTCAATTTGAACTTATGGTGTTCGAAATTTTGGAAGTTTGATTATGTGACATAGACCTGAAATGGTGGGTTATCTTGATCTTTATGGATCTTAGAAATACCAAATATACTTGCAATAAGTGGCTTTTCATTATTAAGAAACTCATATTCGTTTAACTCTAACGATCCATCCAAGTCATATAATAAGCAATCAATCCTAGTGAAGGCTCTATTAATTTCATTATGAGATATTTCCTCATAAGGTATTTTCTAATAATAAAGCATTCATATGATTTAAGTAATCAGTATGATTCATAAAAACAAGCCTACCCCCTTTATTGGGCTTCATTACCCAAATATCATAATCATAAGACAATTCATAAAGCAGTCTCCTTTCATTCACAGTTATGTTATTACATAAATTATCTATATTCTTAGATTTTCATTGTAAAACATTCCTAAAATCTTTTTCAGAACACTTTTCAGACAAAGCAATGCTACTATTTAAGGGTGGGTTAAAAACACTTGGTTTATGCAGATTCAAAAAATTAGAGGTATTAACAATGGAATTATTCCCATTACCAAACCGGAGAGCTAAATTCAATTTCCTAGAAAACATTTTAAGATCTAAAAGTACATCTACAACATTTGCCCTTCTAGCGGGCACAAAAGTTAATCCCTTAGATAGAACATTTACATGTTCAGTAGTAAATTTTTTGTGTAATAATAAAAAACTTTAAAATCATTAGCATCATTTACAATAATCTTTGGAATAGCAAAATATTGTTCATATGCATCCTTACTAATCAGTATATCTGTTGTTTGTAATCCCACAGAATCAAACACGATTGCATTCTCACTCTCAGATTCATATTGTTCATAAACTGTAGCTTCTATAAACTGACTGCTCATTTGTTCTGATATTTGCTGTCCCAGAGGTGGACAGCGCAGTGGTGCAGTGTAGCATTGTTGCCTTACAGCAAGAGGTTCTCCAGTTCGATTCTCGGCTGGGGTACCTTCTGTGTGGAGTCCGCATGTCCTCCCTGCATTCGTGTGGGTTTCCTCTGGGTACTCCAGTTTCCTCCCATGTTACAGAGACATGTGTCTGGAGCGTTTCTTCCCGGGCCTCCACTGAAAATTGGCTTCGATCCAAGTCAGACTTTCTCAGTTAACAAATGTTAAATAAATACATTTCAGTCTTGTTCCCTGTCTCAAATATGTATTGTTGGTGTAATGTGGATTTCAGGAGTTTCAGCGTTTCTGCTGATAATTCTTGATATTCTCCGACCTCCTGGGATACTGCTGACATGAAGGGGCTGAACTGGATGCATTTCTGGTATTTGTAATTTCTAATGACATCACTTGTTCCTCCCTTCCTGGTTCTAATTCATTGGTGGAAGACCGATGGTTACCTAAGGAACGAAGAGGTTTCAGATAGGCATTTCCTTTTTTATAATTGTCAGCATCACTTTTTATTTTCCGAAGCTTCCCGGAAAAAATGCCATGACAAGCTTTCTCTACAATGTTAATTACATTCACAAAATTAGTCTCATAATGATCAAAATTTAAATCATTATGAATGGAAATCTCAATTGCTTCTAGTTGCTTAGCAAGTGATTCCATCTCAGCAGTATTGTATTTGATCATCAGTTTCATGATATCAAAACCAGCCCATCAAATATATTATGCAATTCTTTTAACATTCCTGGATTGTTAGTTAACCCATTTGGATACTGCCAAAGGTGTAGTCTTTTTGGGACCTGCTGCATATCAATATTCCATGCCAAGTAATTGTTCTGTAGTTGAAACATTTTATATTTGAATAACAATTTGTCAAAATGGTGTAGAGAATCAGTAAGCGATCTTCCATGAGTTTCATCAGTTACCAACTGGGAATTATCCGAATGAAAATTAAAATGATTAGTCCTCCAATCCAAAGAATTATCGGGGGGCCACATCACCCTGTTTGCAAGTAGCTTCCACTGTAGGTTGGGTTAAAGGTAACTCCAAACTACTGTTTAAGGTGTATGCACCATTCCTCTGTGATGAATGCCCCACTTGTTGAGTCAATAGTGAAGTGAATTGTTGAGAAACTTATTGCAAAAGCAGTGTCAAATCACCAACAGCACTCAAAAAACCTTACCAAAATTGCTGTTGTTAAAATCCACACCTCCAGCAGTACCTATTAATAAACTGAGAACCAAAAAATAAAAAAAACACACTAAAAATACCACTCAGGTAAAGGAGGAAGTACAATGGCAGGTGATCGGAAAACTGCAATGAATGAAGCACTTTTGAGAAATCTTTTTTCCCATATTATCTGGTGGATTGATGAATAACAATAATGTTTTATCGGGTCTATATGATAACAAGGAAGTCTTAAAACTTCGAATGTTATAATATCGAACCCTGCACCGAACGGTGAAAATAGCGAAGCTGCAGAATATCGAATACCTTCCTAGGGAAAGTATTCGGTGGGCCATTTCTGCAGCTTCACTAGTTCCTCGACTGTGGAGCAAAGGTTAAGGACCATGTTAAGGTAAGTGTGCGAACAGATATGGTTAAGGTGAGTGTGTGATAGTTAGGAACCTTAGGGTTAGGGAGCGGGTAAGGTGAGTGCGCAATAGGGACCTTAGGATTGGGGAGTGGGTAAGGTGAGTATGCGATAGGGACCCTAGGGTTAGGGAGCGGGTAAGGTGAGTGTGCGGTAGTTACGGACCTTAGGTTTAGGGTTAGGTTAAGGTATGTGGATAGCTAGTAGTGTATGTATGGTTTAGTGTAGGGTTTTGTGAAGTGTATGTGTGTGGATTATTTATTTTGGTGTGCTTGTGTTGTGTATATATTTGTCGGAACAGTGAATTTTTTCCCTGGGAAAAAAATTGCTATTCTGAGTGTTCGATGTTATAGTCTCTCGATCAAAATGGTTCGATAGTATAACATTCAAAGTTTTAAGACTTTGATGTTATAATATAGACCCGTTTTATCAATGGATAATGCATCTTTAATGCAGGATACATTATTTATAACTACTTATGGTGTGGGTAGTGTATCCTTAAGTATTGTTTGTATAAGAAATGGGACATCCTTTCCCTTGACCCAGAGTTTAAAGAAAAATTGAATAGGAATCGTAAAATTGTGTATAGAAAAGATAAAACTTATAAAAATGACCTTGAGTCTAGATCTAGGGTCGGGGAGTATGTAAGTAGCCTTAATAAAAAGACAGGAACTTTTAGATGTGGTACCTGTTCCCAATGTTGTTATATTATGGCTGGGGGACAGTTTTAGTATCAGAGGTATAAAGTACGTGGGTAAAGGTCTTTATTCCTGTATGTCCAAAAATGTGATTTATTTGGCTGAGTGTATTTGCTGTTCAACTTTTTATGCTGGAAAAATGTGTAGGAAATTTAGGAATTGTAGATATATATATATATATATATATATATATATATATATATATATATATATATATATATATATATATATAAACATCTTTTGGATATTAAAAATAAAAAGAGTAAAAATGCATTATATAAACATTTATATCACAGACAAGATTTAAGTCTTTAGAATGGGTAATTCTGGTGCTGTTTGTTTTGTGGATATACAGAAGGTCCATCAGAGTGGAGTCTGACAATGCCTTGTATGACAAGCATAGATCTCCCCTCAAACACATGTAGGAGACAGAATACATGGATAGAGCTTTGAGGCAGTTTGCATAGTACATTTTACTTATGCCCTGTATTCATTTAATGAGGAACCACTGTGGACGTTCCAGTTGTTGTATATGCATGGTTAGGTACATACCAAAGAGCATTGTATTCAGTGATAGGTCTGATGAATGCCGAATACAGTGGATCAATGACCTCCTTGGACCTAGATGCCATAACTTTGTTTATAAGTTGCTCAACACAGAATGAGTTGACAGGCCGGCTCTGACATCCAAGACACCTTTGGATATGGTTGTCCACTTCCCCTCTCCAGTGGAGGATGCAGGAATTCACTTGGCTCTGCAAGTCAGTTCTGTGCTGGTGGTCCATGCATTGCAATGGAAATATCCTTGTTTCATATTGGTTACCATTTGCCACATCAATTTTAGAGACCTACTATTGTCACCCATAGCATTCAATTTCTATACCACTCCCTGACACACCTGGTTCTGATACAGCTTATGTGTGCATATTTATTCAAAAGGTACATATTGTGCGTGCAAAAGGCTTGTAGTAGCACATCTGTCTTTTGGGTGGAGAACGTTTGTAGCTGTTGACTCTCTTAAGTGACCACAGCAAGCCCTACGTACTTCCAGTTTACACATATCAGTCAGTGTGAGTGCATGGTATGCTGTGGAAGTCATCTCCTATGAGCCCATCCATATGCTATGGAAGTAATCTACAATGACCCCATCTGTGTGCTATGGAAGTCATTTACTATGATCCCATCCTGCCACTTCTTATTGTGCAACTGTTTAGCAGACCTCTGTACTGCTCTACAGACTGCCCCACATACAGATTGCAGAAGTGGGCACTGCCTCCCTAGATTTCTTTCTGCCTCTATTTCTTATCTGTACACAGTGCTGTGCATACCCTGCTATACACTGTTTCAAAGAGGTGCCAACCCACTTCCTGCACACTGGGGTCATCAATTCCCTAGTGGTACAACCTTCACCAGCTGCCCAGTGCCCCTTATTGTACTCCACATCAAAAGACACATCATATTGCTTTGTTCTCAATCACACATTTCCCATAGCATCTATCTTGTTACTGCCATCCAATAAAGGTGTTGATAAAATTGCTGGGAGGCGGGTTTTCTTCCTTTATCATCTGTATCATCAGATAGAGGCTGCGGTGGTGCAGTGGTTAGTGTTGTCAGCTCACAGCAAGAGGTTCTCCTATTCTATTCTCGGCTGGAGTGCCTTTTGTGTGGAGTCTGCATGTCCTCCCCATGGTTGAGTGATGTTTAAAGACATGCAGGTAGTTGCGTGCATAAATGGGTGTGCCTTCTTTGAAGGTTGGGCATCAGGTTGGCAACTCTGCACCGTAAACATCCACTGCAATTCATTAGCAGACCGGAGTTGCACTGTGGCGACCCCTAACTGGGAAAAGCCGAAATACATTACTTTACTTTCATCTGTATCATCACGTCCACAGAGTTTCTGTGTAAGTTTCTATACTCCACAGTGTTTTGTCTGTAACTATTCTCACAGAAAATGGTGCAGATGATTTATATCATACTATTACATTTTACAGCACAACAGTTGAGCTAATGAAGCTATTTAAAACCATTATGTCTGCATCACTGAAGGAGCACAATGTGCTACATAAACTGGCTAGTGTTAGACATGCTCAGCATGCTAATAAGAAAGCATGTTGTCATCAGTGTGCTCATACATACAGACTGCATAGATTAGTAGCATTGCAGTACAGAACTACAGACATATGATAATAGCCCACTACAGCAATATGTTGCATGACATGCATGGATCCATCATTTTGCTCAAGTGAAAGAGAATGCGTGGGAATGGTTTCCTCAGGTGGCAGGAGGTGTAGTTCATTAGCATGCTGTGGCAGGAAGACAAGCTGTTGTGTATTTCTTGTAAAGAAACTTTGCCGTAAGCCTGTTTAGGCAGTACCATGGACCTTTATGTAGGGTAGATGCCTGGTAAGAGCTTGCCAAAATGGTATTTTTTGCAGTTGGCATCACATGTTCTAATAACTGGTATCATTACAGTGTTGTTACTGAAGGTGACCTGAAAGGACTGCAAGTGGCCTCTATGGCCACTTCTTAGAAGGAGGAGCATAGACTCATATTTTAACAATTGTCTGGGGGATTCTCTCACTGTTTCCCAGCATGCATTGTGGTGTGTGGAGTCTACCAAGGTATGCCAGACATTAAATTCCTTCACTGGCACTGAGGATTGACTTCAGGTGCTGCTTGCTGAGTCATGTGACAGGCACAGCTATCATGGCAAAGGGGCAAATACTGACCATTTTGTTAGCCAGACAGGTGACTGATGCCTGGATGTTTTGCCCTCTGTACTATCTTGGCAAACATAGATGGCACACTGCACTGTTCTCATCCAGATGTTCCCTATGTATGTATGTATCTTTCTTCATACCTTATTCAGTTTCTTTCTTCCCATAATCAGCTATTTGCCTTCTATCTGTGTCCATTCACTGTTGTCCAGTCCCTTTGTGTGTATACCCACAGTGTTTGTGTCAACATTTTATGTCTGTATGCCCTTTTAGCTTCACCTATCTACCTCTATCCTATCCACAATTATTCTTCACTACCTTCCCCACCTACTATTCTTCTCTACAGATATTATACATGGGGATCTCTTCCCCCAAATAATATGTCACCCTTCCACCACACTAGCTATCATACCTTATGTTTTCTCTTATGTATTTTTCTCTGCTTGTTATCTTCCCTTTTTTGACTTTCCTGTCTTTCCCATTTCGTCATCATTGATATGATGACCTGGGTTGGTACTTTGCTGTGCTGACCCTCATTAGGATATCTGTATCACCATTTATGCTGGTGAATAGGTGTGTCATTGCATACATTGCCCTGCCTTAGTAGTGATGTCTGCTGCATTTGCAGTACTTTTATTAGATGAAGATCTGCAGGATTGCTGTACTTTCCTTGGTTGACATTTTTCATGTGCCCTGCTTAATTGCTACTTGCCTATGGGACCTTACTGGAGAAGTGTTATTTTCCATTATGCCTGTACTTGAATGCTATACAAGCCATACTACATGTATGCTTATATTTGGCTTACATTCTGCTCGAGGTTATATATCATTTACAGCAGATTGGGTGTACAGTTCTAATCCATGAATTCCAGCCCTAGGTCTCACATATCTCACTTATTCCACTGATTAATGCTGCCTATCTATATTATAGACAGTAGCATCTATAACTCCTGAAAATACAACATCAAATTCAGGCTATAGCTGAATCTATGAGGGAAAGAATTTGTCATTGTTATATTTATTTGTTACAATAAATAAATAAACCTTACTGGCAATTAGTGCACCTCTTCCATAACTTCCCAATGAATAAAAGAGGGTCCTAATTAAACAGTAAGTCATGTGATTATATGTATGTGTATATATATATATATATATATATATATATATATATATATATATATATATATATATATATATATATATATATATATATATATATGTATATATATGGGTCCCTATCGTTTGGTCAAAAACACATTTCGTCAAAACTGTGTTCACTAGGCACACACCACTGAAAGCTCACTTCACTGAAAACTCATTTGGTCGAAACTCATTTTGTCAAAAGGGATATTTGGCCTTTTTCCCACTGTCGTGCGATCCTGGAGTTAGAATATAAAGTAAGGGGGTGTGGGGGCACAGCCCCCACATTGGGAAGTGTGGGGGGTGTAGCCCCCCACCTATTTTAAATGTTTTAAATTATAGACATGTATATTGACATGTGCAATGAACATCTCTTTCCAGAAGATAATATGAACTCAAACTGTGCCCCCCACACCCCCCTTACTTTATATTCTAACTCCAGGATCACACTACAGTGGGGAAAAAGCCATATATCACATTCGATGAAATGAGTTTTGACCAAATGAGTTTTCAGTGAAGTAAGCTTATATTGAAGTGTGCCTAATGACAAAACAGCAATAGAATAAAACACTTTTTAATAAAACAAAAAAAAAAACTGGTAAGCGCTTTCATGCACATAGAACTTCTTCAGACCTGGTTGTATCACAAAAAACATTATATTTAAATGCTAAAAAGGTCACATGACTGCTGCATTAAAAGTGCTTTTACCCTTTCTTACATACAACTACTTAAAATGTCCTCTTTCATTCATACTTGGATCTGCATCTGTATTGAGCCTTACTTGCCAGGCATATTCCTTCCAATGTAGGTCCTCTTCTGCATCCCATCTTTTTTCTGCATTTAACACTTAGTCAAATGTAATAATATTAATATATCTATTTAAAAGGAGATAACTTGCAGCAGAGACTAAGGAGCCAAACAAATAATGATAATAGTTCATAATTTAGATGCATTTGTAGGGTGTCTTCCTGTTCCACCCCAGAAAACCTGTCTTTCACTCCAAAAACCAATAGCCCATCTAAATCCAGGTATTTCCCAAACAGTATATAATGAAATCAGTGGCTCACTAGGTAATTATGCATGGGATCTATTATTTAATATGGATGCAAAACCAGCATATGAATCCATACCAAACTTGGTTTCAAAAAGGCACTAGTATATTATGAAATTTTAAAAAGCCCTTTGCTGGAGCTTTAAAACCACACAAACTTTGCAAAATAGCAAAACAGATGTCCAGACATAGTCTAAAGAAAAGCAGAAAAACCCTTTAGCAAAAACTAAAACCAAGTTAAACAACACAAAAGTACTCTAAAAGCCATTGTCCAGGTATCAGAAATAAATTATAAACCAAAACAGCTTTCCAAAGTCCAAGACAATGGGGACGCTTTCCTTATATCCCAAATGAAGGATAAACATAATGAATGCAATTATTGAGAAGATACAACAACATAATACCTGATGTTAAAATACATTCAGTATACTCCATGAAACATTCATCAACATATTAAGTCATTGCAGATGAAGACCGGGTGCATATCAGATGTGAGGTGGCAAGCAGTTGTGTTTCATAGTCAGATAAATGGGTATACTTCAAATTTGTATAATTATAAAGAAAAATGGTTGTACTTCAAATCCATATAATTAATAACCAATCCATTTAAAGTGAATGCTTTGTAAAATAATGGGAAGTGTTATCATGTATGTATTGGAAAACAATCAAAGCCCGTGCTTAGGATCAATATGTGTTCATTAAGAGAAGGATTTGTATTTTTCTGTTGGCTTGCTGTACAACAGTAAGCTAATACATTGATTTATTGAGGACTTAAGAGTAGTGCGTACCAGAATCTGGTTCAAAAGTTATATATGTCTGTAGTTTCTTGTAACATATCCAGACTTCAGCACTAAATCAGCTGTATGTGACATCATTTGGAAGGGCAACTGGCCTTTAGTTTGAACTTTATTCAAGATAAAGAAAGATTACACTGGTGTTCTTCTCAAAACATGACAAGCATCCATTAACATGGCAGCTTTATTGCCATGGCAAGGAAAATAGAGAAAAAAGCATAGCACTTCTGACAAAGAACTGTATAAAAATAAATACTTTTCCTGAGCAATGCTAAAAAATGTACTGATTTGAAAAAAAATATTATACCTGTTTGCATATATCCTATGCTCTACAATCCTGTCTGAATGTAATGTTTCTTGTAAAATGCATACTTTTCTACAACAATACATTTTTTGTAATACTGTATGTAGTTTTTGATTGTGGACCCCATACAAGGGCAAGTGGTTTGAAAAGAAAGCAGTATAGTGTAATAACAACCACCATATGACACAAGTCTGGGCTACTTATGTGTTTACTGTTTGAAAGAAAAATCTGAACTTTATAAGGGAATAAAGTTTTCTGTTATACCATGTTATCAGAGATGAGGCTATTCCACTTTAACAGAAACCACAGTTTCAGCAAAGGAACAATGACAGCAATGCCTGTTTGTGGAAAATTTCTTTTGGCTTGCATTTGGTCCTGGTACCAGTAGAAAGAATATATGCATGAAACTGGAGTTTCTATTCTGTTTGTTTTAAAATGAGCTGTAGCATGTGTCTGGAGTTTATACTAATTTGCAGAAAACAAGAGTTTTAGAAACAACTCTATTTGTTACCTTCACAAAGAACACCCCTTGACATCAGATGGGTCCACAGACAGTTATGCCTGCCATTTCCTGATCAAATCAAGCTACAAGCTGTAGTATTTATGGTTAGTGTTTAAGTCATAGGTTCACTAGTGGTTACTGGGCTATTGTCCTAAAGGTCTTTACAAACCTAGTCTTCTGTACCCAATACAATACTAGAGAAACCCAGTATAAAGGATGTTGCTTAAACTGTTGATCTTAGTTAGCAACTACTGCCCATATCTAGGAGGGTCATAGGTAAAATCCCCAGCAGGAATGTACAGTTTCACGTCCAGTCACCCAGGCTATGCTTAAACAGGGGTCATAGATGGGTTTTATTTGATGTGAATTGGTAGCCTATTCCAGATGAGTGGCAACCTCTGAGAGACATAGCTGTCTCTCCGCAGGTCCTTTTTATGTCACAGGCCAGGTTAAGGTCCCTGGAATGTCCCTTTTGACTTGCAGATGTGCAGCATTTCCATCAGGTTTGGAACCGAGATTGCTCTGTAGGCCAGGCACAAGTCTTCTCTAAGTAGTCTGTATGCTACTGAGTACAGTGACTTCAGTCTGTCGATGTATGCCATGTGCTGGAGATCCTGAATTTTCCTGGTTAAAAATCTCTGAGGTCTCTCAAGTTACTGCAGGTGCCTGATAAGGTACATACCAAAGGCAGCACTGTACTCAATTATTAGCCTGATGAGGGTTGAGTACAATCAGTTATGATCTCTTTCACTCTTGAGATATTGACTTTGCTAATGAGGTATGCAACGCAGAATGCCTTCTTTACCACAGTAGACACATGGTGGTCAAAGATTAGGCTACAGTCAACTTGCTCTCTCACTACTACCAAGTCTCTCACTACTGAGTTGATATTCTTAGGATATTATTATTTATATGATAGTCTGCAGGGATGCTGTTTTACTGAAGGGGCTGATAATACATTTTTAGAAGTGAGTTTCAGTCTTTGGCTTTGGCACCAATCAGTGGATTGTATAAGTCCCTCTTGAAATATATTGACATTGTTTGGGAATTCAGTGATTGCACCTAATTTACAGTCATCAGCAAATTGAGTTAGCCACATCACTTCAATTTTGGCCTGAACTTCTAGAAGGTATATTCCAAACAATAGGGGGCCCAGCACTGAACCCTGTGGAACCCCACTGGTGACAGATCTGCTGGTTGTGGTAAACTCCCCAGCTTTGACTGAGTATAATCTGTCTGTGTGCCAGTTAGCAACCCACCTGATGACATAAGGGTTTATATTCAACTGGGAAATGATGCCCGAATGTGTGATGTGTCAAAGGCCTTGGCTAAGTCAAGATAGGATGTATGCACAGTTTTGTCTTCGTCTATGCCTCTGGTGACACTTTCAAAGATGTCCACCAGGTTTAATAGGCATGACCTGCCTTTGACAAAACCAAACTGTGCCAGATCAAGGGTTTGGATAAGTTCCATGATGATTCATTCCATGGCTTTACAGATAGGGCTGGTCAAACTTATGGGGCTGTAGTTGCCAGGGTCTGTTGTTGTACCCCCTTTATGAAGGGGGACAATGGTTGCTGTTTTCCATTCAGCATGGCCAAAACCAGTACTCAGGCTGTAGTTGAAGAAAGTACCTAATGGAGTTGCTAATTCATGTTTTAGACCATTTAAAATGCAACCCGGGATGTCATCTGCTCCCATAGAGGCTGTGTTTTTCACCTTGGAGAGAGCATTAATAACTGCTCTTTGGAGATGTAAGGTGGGGGAGATATAGAGTGAATGCTTTATGGAATGTTTGCAGGGGACGGGGGGGGGGGGTTGAAATTTTCACCAAACCTGTAAGGTAATAGGTTAGCTATTTTTGCAGGATAAGTATGTGTGATAGCATCCACAGCTAGTTCAGCACACATCTGGGTCCTACCTTTTAGGTTATGGATATAGCTAAAGAATGCCTTATGGTTATCCATAGCTATAGTTGCTAATTTTTTTTTTCAAAGTTACCCTTAGAGGATTTTACAAGTTGTCTTATTTGTTTGTTCAGGCACAGGAGGGTGTTCTTCCAGCACTGGGACCTCTCTTTTTTTTATTCATAAACAGCAACTTCTTCCTCTTGTTGTATAACTTTTTAATGCTAGATGTCCACCAGGGAGGCTTGTTTTTCTTGAGGATTGAATGTATCAGGTACAGCTGGTTTTCGGACTGATTAAGGGGCAAAAGTGCAGCTGAGGTGCTCTCTGAGCAGCTAAGTGCAATTTAAGGACTTCTCAGCTGGATGATGGGCAGCTACTAAGTGAAAATGTATCTACTGAAGTTTTTGGGTCTATAATTTCCAGTTGATACCTGGACCTCATGGTAGTGTGCAATGGTGCATGGAGATGCACTACATGTAAATAGATGAATACAGCCGAGCAGTGACTTGTCACCTAACCCTGTGGAGCTTTGTTAAAACAAGAGCAAACTCGAGCTAAAGCAGGGCTTATGTAGCAACAATGAGCAAACTGAATTAAACAATTTAACCAATAAAAAAGCTCAAAACTGAGCCATGTGCCAGCAACTTTCAATCAGATGAGTCCTAACTGCAGTCTCCTTCCACAAGGATGTAGGGGGGGTCATCACCAACAAAAGATCACCTGGTTTAGTGCTCAATTTAACAAAGAGAACCAGATTCAGCAGGTGTGACTCTAGTCTATGCTAAATCAGACAAAAAAGTGCAACAAATCAGTCTTAACAGTTTAAAAAATCAGCAATATAATAAAAATACATTTTGAAAGTACAAAATACAGTATAAAATTGTACTTAAGGTTAGCAGAATGCAACAGATTCCTTGAACTGTAGAGATGAATGCAGAGGAGTAGTGGCTGGTCTCCTTACTCTGTGGAGTTGTGTTATAACAGTGAGCAAACTGAATTAAATAATTTAAAAAATAAAAAGGCTCAAAACTGAGCTCTGTGCCAGCAACCTTCAATCAGATAAGTCCTAACTGCACTCTCCTACCACAAGGGTGCAGGGGACCCCCTATTCAACAAAAGATAGCCTGGTTTAGTGCTCATTTTAACAAACAAAAAGCAGATTCAGCAGGTCTGCATATAGTCTATGTTACAGCAGAGAAAAAGTGCAAAAGATCAGCAAGAACAGTTTTAAAAAATCAGCAACATCGCAAAAATACAGTTTAAAAGTGCATGTCCTTATACTAAATCAGAGGTATAGGCCTGGAAAACATAGCAAAAATACAGTTTAAAAGTGCATGTCCTTATACTAAATCAGAGGTATAGGCCTGGAAAACATAGCAAAAATACAGTTTAAAAGTGCATGTCCTTATACTAAATCAGAGGTATAGGCCTGGAAAACATAGCAAAAATACAGTTTAAAAGTGCATGTCCTTATACTAAATCAGAGGTATAGGCTTGGAAAACAGCAAAAATACAGTTTAAAAGTGCATGTCCTTATACTAAATCACAGGTATAGGCCTGGAAAACATAGCAAAAATACAGTTTAAAAGTGCATGTCCTTATACTAAATCACAGGTATAGGCTTGGAAAAAAAAGCAAAAATACAGTTTAAAAGTGCATGTCCTTATACTAAATCAGAGGTATAGGCCTGGAAAACATAGCAAAAATACAGTTTAAAAGTGCATGTCCTTATACTAAATCAGAGGTATAGGCCTGGAAAACATAGCAAAAATACAGTTTAAAAGTGCATGTCCTTATACTAAATCAGAGGTATAGGCCTGGAAAACATAGCAAAAATACAGTTTAAAAGTGCATGTCCTTATACTAAATCAGAGGTATAGGCCTGGAAAACATAGCAAAAATACAGTTTAAAAGTGCATGTCCTTATACTAAATCAGAGGTACAGGCCTGGAAAACATAGCAAAAATACAGTTTAAAAGTGCATGTCCTTATACTAAATCAGAGGTATAGGCCTGGAAAACATAGCAAAAATACAGTTTAAAAGTGCATGTCCTTATACTAAATCAGAGGTACAGGCCTGGAAAACATAGCAAAAATACAGTTTAAAAGTGCATGTCCTTATACTAAATCAGAGGTATAGGCCTGGAAAACATAGCAAAAATACAGTTTAAAAGTGCATGTCCTTATACTAAATCAGAGGTATAGGCCTGGAAAACATAGCAAAAATACAGTTTAAAAGTGCATGTCCTTATACCAAATCAGAGGTATAGGCCTGGAAAACATAGCAAAAATACAGTTTAAAAGTGCATGTCCTTATACCAAATCAGAGGTATAGGCCTGGAAAACATAGCAAAAATACAGTTTAAAAGTGCATGTCCTTATACTAAATCAGAGGTATAGGCCTGGAAAACATAGCAAAAATACAGTTTAAAAGTGCATGTCCTTATACTAAATCACAGGTATAGGCCTGGAAAACATAGCAAAAATACAGTTTAAAAGTGCATGTCCTTATACTAAATCACAGGTATAGGCCTGGAAAACATAGCAAAAATACAGTTTAAAAGTGCATGTCCTTATACTAAATCACAGGTATAGGCCTGGAAAACATAGCAAAAATACAGTTTAAAAGTGCATGTCCTTATACTAAATCACAGGTATAGGCCTGGAAAACATAGCAAAAATACAGTTTAAAAGTGCATGTCCTTATACTAAATCAGAGGTATAGGCTTGGAAAATATAGCAAAAATACAGTTTAAAAGTGCATGTCCTTATACTAAATCAGAGGTATAGGCCTGGAAAACATAGCAAAAATACAATTTAAAAGTGCATGTCCTTATACTAAATCAGAGGTATAGGCCTGGAAAACATAGCAAAAATACAATTTAAAAGTGCATGTCCTTATACTAAATCAGAGGTATAGGCCTGGAAAACATAGCAAAAATACAGTTTAAAAGTGCATGTCCTTATACTAAATCACAGGTATAGGCCTGGAAAACATAGCAAAAATACAGTTTAAAAGTGCATGTCCTTATACTAAATCACAGGTATAGGCCTGGAAAACATAGCAAAATACAGTTTAAAAGTGCATGTCCTTATACTAAATCAGAGGTATAGGCCTGGAAAACATAGCAAAAATACAGTTTAAAAGTGCATGTCCTTATACTAAATCAGAGGTATAGGCCTGGAAAACATAGCAAAAATACAGTTTAAAAGTGCATGTCCTTATACTAAATCAGAGGTATAGGCCTGGAAAACATAGCAAAAATACAGTTTAAAAGTGCATGTCCTTATACTAAATCAGAGGTATAGGCCTGGAAAACATAGCAAAAATACAGTTTAAAAGTGCATGTCCTTATACTAAATCAGAGGTATAGGCCTGTAAAACATAGCAAAAATACAGTTTAAAAGTGCATGTCCTTATACTAAATCAGAGGTATAGGCCTGGAAAACATAGCAAAAATACAGTTTAAAAGTGCATGTCCTTATACTAAATCAGAGGTATAGGCCTGGAAAACATAGCAAAATACAGTTTAAAAGTGCATGTCCTTATACTAAATCAGAGGTATAGGCCTGGAAAACATAGCAAAAATACGGTTTAAAAGTGCATGTCCTTATACTAAATCAGAGGTATAGGCCTGGAAAACATAGCAAAAATACGGTTTAAAAGTGCATGTCCTTATACTAAATCAGAGGTATAGGCCTGGAAAACATAGCAAAAATACAGTTTAAAAGTGCATGTCCTTATACTAAATCAGAGGTATAGGCCTGGAAAACATAGCAAAAATACAGTTTAAAAGTGCATGTCCTTATACTAAATCAGAGGTATAGGCCTGGAAAACATAGCAAAAATACAGTTTAAAAGTGCATGTCCTTATACTAAATCAGAGGTATAGGCCTGGAAAACATAAAAATACAGTTTAAAAGTGCATGTCCTTATACTAAATCAGAGGTACAGGCCTGGAAAACATAGCAAAAATACAGTTTAAAAGTGCATGTCCTTATACTAAATCAGAGGTATAGGCCTGGAAAACATAGCAAAAATACAGTTTAAAAGTGCATGTCCTTATACTAAATCAGAGGTATAGGCCTGGAAAACATAGCAAAAATACAGTTTAAAAGTGCATGTCCTTATACTAAATCAGAGGTATAGGCTTGGAAAACATAGCAAAAATACAGTTTAAAAGTGCATGTCCTTATACTAAATCAGAGGTATAGGCCTGGAAAACATAGCAAAAATACAGTTTAAAAGTGCATGTCCTTATACTAAATCAGAGGTATAGGCTTGGAAGTGATCTCTGCTATGAGTACCATAATGTGCGGGGATTCATTTCATTTGCATTATCCTGTCCTGCAAAGCAATAAAGAAATATTAACTGGCAGTCTTCATACCAAGACCTGTACCTTCTCAGTAGTCCGATTATCATTCATCTCAACCTCTAAGTGCAAGAAATCTGAACAAAGTAAAAAATAATGGGTGAACAAAGGCCCCAAAATAGGAACAGATTTATTTATGTATGTATGTATTTATTTAGTTTTATTTAGTTTTATTTATTTATTGCCATTTGATTACTGGGAGAGTCCAAATGGGTAGAAGCCCATTTTCAGTGGAGGCCCAAAGAGAAAAGCTCCAAATTATTACAACACATTTTAAGAACAATAATTTTACAATCTTCAAAAATAAAACAAAAACATCTGCATTTTAAATAATTATAACAAATCAGATATATTATAAAACATTGGTTAAGAATCTATAAAAAGTATATGACAATCATTTAATATTTAGAGAAATTTTAGACAGTTTATAGAGAAATTAAAGGTAAGTTAGTCTAACAGAAAATAGGAATATCAATATGAAGTGAGACAAACACAGGCTTATTGTATATTTAGAGAGAAAGTCAAGGAAGAAAATGTGATAGCAGTAAGGAAATAAGCGAAGAAGGAAGACTAAGGAGCTATAAGATATGAAAAGGTACTTGCTCATATTGAGAGATATAGTTTATCTTGGTTTTGAGGAAAAACAGAGCCAGAGTTTAGCTAAGAAGTCTTTCAGAGTAGTTTTGGAATATGAGAGGGAGGGTATAGACCTGATGGATACAGGTAAAGATTTCCAGGCCTTAGCAACCTTGTACAAGTACAGATAATGCCCAGCAGATTTGCTAGGTTTGTAGACAGACAGGTGTTTTTGACCATTGGATCACAGTGACCAACTGGGAGCATAGTTGTGTAGAATGTTCTTTTAATGCTGGACAGGCAGACAAATAATAAATATTTTTACAGCTGGTAAAAAGCTGTGTTTATGTTAGTTGATGTGGCAGTTCTAACCAATTCAGGCTTTTAAGTGCTATACAGTGGTGGAGTCTGAATGGAGTATGTGCTGCAAATTTAGCAACTCTGTTGTAGCATTGTTCAAGCTTTAATTTTTGTGAAGCCTGGAGGCTAGTAAGGATGGCAGCACCCATGTATGTATCTGAAAGCTTTGACAGGAACTGAATATTGTAATTGTGTTCAACAGAGGGAATGAAAACAGGGCTGCATAAAGTAAATTGAAACCAGGAGTATGGTTGTTAATAATATAGCAAGTGGGCGGTGGCAACTGGAAGGTATCAGGACAAGTTTATTTAGGTCAGAATTTTGGACTCTGGGTTGTCCCTTTATGGGAGGAGTGAAGGAGGAATACAGAATTATCTGCCATATCATGAGTCATCTAATATTGTTGCTTGTAAAAATAGATGGCTAGATTTAATAAAGCTTACACAGTAGCAGACTATTTTGGGTTCAATAAGCAGCTCTACACAGTGTATAGACACACGCACAGCCGCACAAACAAGGCAAATACCGTGGAATGCAAAATACAGCAGAAGCAACTGAATTGTAGCTAATCAAGCAATGCAACATGGAGGAGCTATTCAACAAACTATAAAGCAACTGTGTAGACTTAGTGCTGGTTTTCCCTGCAGTTTCCAAAACCTACTGGAATACAGCCACAGAAAGGAGTCTACACAAAAACAAGGTTAAGGGGTGCTGTTGTTTTAATTCATATATGTGTTTGTGCAACAGGCTGAAGGCTATGCTGCTGCTGCTGCTAATAGACCAAGGCCAAGAAGGAGAAGAGTTTTCAGATCCCATGTAACTTATCACAATCTACATGATGCCAAAATTGCAGAGTGCTACAGTGTGGATAGATACACACTATAGGAACTCTGCAACCTCTGCCATCCTCAACTCAGAGCCAGGGCAAAACGAGGGGAACCCATCCCAGTGGAGACAAAGGTATGTGTAGCACTTCAAATTTTAGCTACAGGTACCTTTCAGAGACTAACATGGGTCATGCTGGGAGTGTCACAGGCATCAGCATTCAGTATCATCCATCAATTCTTGAATGCTATGCTACAACATGCTAGTGACTACATATAATTTCCCCATACTTCTGAGCAGAGGGCCACAAATATGCAGGAGTTCTACACTGTCGCATACTGCGCTGAAGTGCTGGGTGCCATAGATTGCACACGTAGAAATTAAGGCACCACCCAGGGAACAGGGAAGGCTCTACATTAATAGAAAGGGCTTCCACTCTATTAACTACCAAGTCATGTGTAATGCCAAGGGAATTATCCAGAGTGTGTATGTTGGCAACCCAGGCTGTTACCATGACTCACATATCTGGAACACCTCCCAGATGTATCAGATGTTCACTAGGGGGAATATCCCACAGGGTCATTTACTGGGGGATGCAGGTTATGCACTGTAATCGTGGATGATGACACCCATCAGAAATGCACACACACCTGCTGAAGAAAGCCATTATGAGGCACATGCTCAAACTAGAAATATGTTAGAGCATGTGTTTGGGCTGCTGAAGTCTAGGTCCCGGTAACTAGATACATCGGGTAGAGGCCTGCAGTACAATCCATGGACATGTACTGAAATATTCACAATATATGCCATGCTACACAATATCATCCTGAGAATATATCTTCAGCAGGATCAACAATTGGAAGGGGCACACATCCCACCACAAATGGCAAGGTCGCCACAGCCACATGTAGGTGAGGCATCAGAGGGGCAAGCAACAGTTGCTGTAGGTGTAGGCAGATATAGGCTTGCTCAATATGTCCTCATATTGTCTAAGAGACAATGCATAGCACACTCACTCACCACATAAGGGCCTAAAACCTTCCTCATACTCATATACATATAGTAACATCGATGCACAGCAACTCTCACAACCTTTACATACCCATGTATTGGTTGTGTACTACTTGCATCAGACAGAGTCAGCCCTGAACTAAAACCGTTGCAACAGTGCAATTTACAAGGTATGTGTTAAACCTGGAGTGTATTGTGTAATAATATGAATGACTAGCATATCATTGTATGTTGTTACTTGGAAGTCTAAGCAAGTAAAAGGTGGGAGATTTGTACAGAAATTACCTTAATATGTGGCAGCAGAGACTTATTTGACTTATATGTATGTGTCCATTATTAAGTAGTAGGCCTCAGGCATCAAAGATTCACACAGTCATAACTCTCAAAAGTAGTGATGGTCACTGCATGCCCTCAGTTTAGCACCATACAGTTGTACTGGAAAACCATTAAAGAGAGAAGCTGGGAAGTAATGATACACATTTCAATTTCAGACTTTGCAACCCTCACAGGATCATTAACAATAAAGATGGGAAAATGTTGATGCTATTGGCTGTCTAACTTTCTAAGACCGGTATAAGTCAAAGGTTTAATTACCAGTTCAACATCACAAATACAGATATATTAAGCACTAAGTCCGCTGTGCACTCTGAGCATAAGACGCAAAGCTTATGTATCCCTGAATCCAAAAGATACAAAACTGGGATATGGCACAGTTATCATCACTTGCACAGGATGTTGTGTGGGGAGGGCAGCAAGCCTAGGCTGACAAAAAATGTCAGTGAGTGTGTGTGAGTAAGAAAGAGAAGCAGGTGGAAATTCAAATAAAATAATAAATGGCCAGTGAGACAAAATATGTTTTACGTTTCACGGCTGAACCATGTAACGGTTGTGTGTATGCCTGTATGGGTCCTCCAGATGAAACTGGTATTTGAGTGCCTGCATGAACACAGCCAAGCTCTGTGCTGGATCTATGTCTTAGTATGTCAGTATGAGCCATGCATGGTAGAGGTGGCACTTCAGCATTATCATCCCCAACCACAAGAACTGGCTCTGCAAGGAGTTGCACTGTCACATCCATGCCACAGTCATATGCACTGCTGCTACCTGAACATGACTGATGTCTGTTGGACATGTTCCCCTCACAAGGAAACCCAGGACCACAAACCCATGGTCTGCCATGTTTGGGTGTGGGCAGCTCAGCCACTGATGGAGCAGTGGATGTACTGTCACTATGGTATTGTGATCAGGCACGGCCACATTGGGTAAGAGGAGATGATATGTTGGACCTATGCCCATGAGGATGCCATGCCCCTTCCAACAGATGCACCATCACAGACACTGCTCATTCCAATATGTCATTCATCTGATCCATTGAATTGGTAACATGGTGGAGGCAGTTATGCATATCAGCTTGTGCTGCATCTAAAACCTTAAGCATTTCTCTGTAGCACCTATGGGAATATGCCAGTGCCTCCATCATGGCCCTAAACATATGTTGAGTGGCATAGGAAGAGACACCTGGATCACGTGGACGATCAACAGCAGGCCTCACCCAAGGACCCTTAACAACCCTCCTGCATGGCACCTCACCCACACTTTGGCTACTGCCAGAGTTAACAGGCACTGAAGCTGCAGTAACAACACTTCCCTGATTGATTCTCTTGCCCTCCACCTGTCCAATATCTGAGGTCTCACTGGAATGGGTAGGCATAGGCCTACTGGCTGTGTCCGATGGAATTTCAGGGGATGGCTGTCAACCTCAGTGTCATATTCAACCTTGGCACCCCTGCCTGTGCCTCTGTTTGGCCTCCATCATCATCAAACTCTGCTGATACTCTGACATCTGGTGGTAGAAGTCTTACACTTCCAGTGTCAGGATCACCTGTAATGACAAGCAACAAACACGGGAACAATTAATACCTACATTGCTATAGTCCAATATATGCTAACAAAGTAACAGTGGTGCCACTATTAGACAGTACAGCAATACATACAGCAGTCCTGACATCAACATCACACACTAAAATATTTATTTGAATTTGCTCATCAGTAATGACATAAATATGTTTAGCTTACCATTTGCAGATGAAGTTATGCTCCCTATGCTTGATGGTCCTAGAAGAAGTTAAGGAAAAGGTAAGGACAACATCATCACAATAAACAGTAACATGGGGGAGGGGGTAATACTTGTTTCCCTTTATATATCCATTAAATATACTGTCAAGAAGAACTTGGATAACAAGTCCAGCCTAAGCCCATGTGAAATCAATCAGAATGTGTTGTTAACTGTAGCAATCTTCAATCCTCCCCCTCCCAAAAAAATCTTGTGAAGCAGAACTAACATATTGAGTTAAATTGTTTTACTAAATAACAATATTTAACAGTTGAGATACAAATGCCTACCTGGAAGCTCCTTCTGGGCATGCTTGCTATCCCTGAAACAGTAGCATCAATGTCAAGGACATGCTGTTCTACACTTTCATGGGAGGTGTCTAAATCCCTGACAGTAGACAGGAACTCTAGCAGGCACCCCCCACATTACCAATCTGATCACTGGCCACTGCAGCTGCTCTCCACTGTGCAGATGAGATCATGTCAGTGGCCCTATAGTGTACATGATCATATGTCCTGCTGTGGCTGCCTACTGCATTAATGTCTGAAACTATCAGCTGTCAAATATGCATGCTGACAGACATATGTCCATTTCCCCAAATACTACTGAAAGTCAGCAATCACGAACAAACAACACAAGAGAAGCCAGTGCCATGCCAGTAAGGCGTTTATTGCGATCTGGTACCTCAGCTTTTCACCTTCAAAGGATCACAAATTAATGGTGCTGTTAACTCTTATTTATACAAATCTTTTGTCAGTTAATCAGCACCAATTATTCAATCAACATTTCTGAACAATTTAAAGTGCTCTACCATTATTTTATTTTATTGCACATATCTTCAGTATTAAAAGCAGAATGTTGGTAATCAAAACTTCACATTTTTATTATTAAATTAAATTAATAAATTTCATATAACATCATTCTATCATTTAATATATAACCATATATATGTGAAAGAGAGTAAATTCAAATAATAAATTCAAATAACTTTGAATAATAAATGAAAAGAATCAATACAAAACTATAAATAACATATCTTATATCTACCGGACAAAGAGAATAACTAGCAAAAATAAATTATTGTTGCTTTATATACACAAATGTATGTATAATCATTTATATGTATAAAAATAAAACAAATTAGCCTCTATGATAGTTCATGTATTATCAACTGCATAGTTAATCTATAATGACTATATGGGAAACACTATGTGTGTATGCATAAGTATATGAAAAATTGATATTAAATACTTAGCTCTAAATTAAGTCCATGTGGTTTCAATGTATTAAATTTAAGAATCATCCTAGTCTCTAGTTCAAGTAATTTTTGAACAATTGATCCCCCATTTTCATAATTGAAGGGTTGGCCTAACACACAAAATTTTAAACTACTAGCATCACTTTTATGTTTTTCCAAAAAATGTTTGGCCACTGGGCTATAATCATTTTTGTTCCTAATGTCTTTAATATGTTCCAAAACTCGAACACGAACCATCCTTTTAGTCTGACCTATATACCATAAGTTAGGACAAGAGCAACCCAACAAGTATACCCCTCCCGTAGATTTACAGTTGAAGAAATGTCTAGCTTTAAAAGACATACCATTAATGTTGATTACATTTTTGACCCTGCTACACACACAACACTGTCCACAAGAAAAGGTACCTACAGTACTCTGATTAATTCCCACATTATTTTGGCCACAAAAATTGAAATTTAATAATTCCTTTAAGTTTGTTCCTCTTTTGTATGAAAAAGTTAAATGTTTGGGAAAAATTGAACCAATATTTTCATCCTCACAAATCAGATACCAATATTTTCTTATAATATTACTTATTTCTAAGGATAGAGGAGAATATCTAGTAACAAAAAATAAATTAGACTCACTGGTCTTTATATTGTCTGTATTTCTTCCCCTAACTGTAATATTACTTCTTGTTTCTCTGATGGATGAACTTCGTCTCTCCTGTCTAAAGTGGCCTTGATCTCCAAAATCTGAGTGGTCTGTAATTCCTAAAACCTTATTTTTAGAAATTAACAAATGATCACTTCTGTAGCCTCTCTTAAATAATCTAGATTCGACCTTATTTAATTCAATATGTCTATCATTAATATTACTTGTATGAATGAAAATCCTTTGAAATTCACCAAAGGGAAGAGACCAAATCAGATGTTCCGGATGCATACTTTCTGCATGTAGAAACATGTTAACCGAGGTTTCTTTCCTATAAGGTCTATATCCTATTTTATCATCTTCATGGAACAAAGTTATATCAAGGAAATTAATCCTATCTCTATCCATTTCATGAGAAAATTTTAGACCATGATCATTATTGTTTAATTCCTCAAAAAATTCTAGAAATTCAAAAGTCTCGCCACTACATATTAGTATAAGATCATCAATGAACCGTTTGTAAAATATTACATTCTTTTGATAAA
The DNA here is from genome assembly GCF_019279795.1 of Protopterus annectens. Lineage (NCBI taxonomy): Eukaryota > Metazoa > Chordata > Ceratodontiformes > Protopteridae > Protopterus > Protopterus annectens. The sequence goes on along the minus strand of NC_056730.1, from coordinate 57,287,656 downwards.
AGGGAGTTGAATAGATATATAATTTTTCAAAATAGTCCATATACAGTATGGCATATGAGGGTGCAGAGGCAGCCCCCATAGCCGTCCCTTTGATCTGGAGAAAAAAGTCCTTGTTAAAGCAGAAATAATTATGGGAGAGACAAAATTCTTACAATAGTATCAAAAAGGAAGTTCTAGGGCCATCTCCCAACATCTTTTGAACAGCTTCAAGTCCCCACCTTCTCTTGATATTAGTATATAATGCCTTCACATTTATAGTTACCCAATAATAGCTATTTTCCCATTTAATTTCACTAATTTTATCTATTAGGTCTTGAGTATTAGAGATGTGAGCTGAAATTCTAGGCAAGTAGCTTTTTAAATGGAAGTCCAAAAAAATGTTAACTTTACTCAAAAAGGATTCTTTGCCTGAGACTATAGGTCTCCCTGGTGGCTTTGTTAAATTTTTATGCACTTTAGGTAGTGCATAGAAGGTTGGTGTCATTGGTTTTTTAACATATAATTTTCCTACATCATTTTGATTAAGGAAACCAAGACGCTCCCCTCTTTCCAAAAGATTTAACAATTCACTGTTAAATTCAACAATTGGGTCATTACTTAAGCACATATATTCATCTTGATTTTTTAACAGATCAAAAACCATTTCACAATAATCATTTTTATTCAAAATAACCCAGTTGCCACCTTTATCTGCACATTTGAAAATAAACTCTGTTTTAATTTTTCAAATATTTTAGTGCCATCCATTCTTCTTTATTTAAATTATAATACTTCGTCACATTTTTAGACTCTCCATTAATACTGTAATCTCCTTGAATACTACTCTAAAAAAGGTAGAAATTGCTGGCACTTTAATGTTAGATGTAAAAGTGCTCTCTGATGCTATAGATGGAACAGTGAGTTTACCATAGCCCGTGACAAACATTTCAACAACCTCAATATTATTAGATATATCTTCACAAATTAAATCAACATCAACATTTTCATAATCATAAACTGATAAATTTAATAATTCATTATCAACACATTCAATGGTGGTATCATGAACATTAGTGTCACACATTTCATCATTTTCATTGGTACTGTTGTCATTATAGAAGAAAACTTTCAAATACAATTTTCTTATGAATTTCTTAAGGTCAAAATAAATGTCACTTAGTGAGGAGAAAACGTTGGTACAAACTTACTCCCCTTCAGTAATACTGAATTGATAGCTTGGTTAACGACTAAATTAGACAAGTTAACCACACATAAACTATCATCATTAAAACTATTTACTGGCTCATTCCTTAAATCGATTTCTGCCCTTCCTTCCATTTCTCCCTCGACCAGATTTATTGGTCTGAAAGGAAGTATCGGCAGCAGTAACCTTAGAGGACGAGCCATTCATATTATCAAATTCACCTTGTCCATTGGTAGAAGTAGAGAAAGTCACATTTCTAACATGATTCTTTTCCCGTTCCCCTGAAGACGCTGAAACACTGCGCTGTGTCCGTTGATTTCGCGGGCTTTTTCAAACCTTGGATCTGCTCCGTGAAGTGTCGCGTTGCCATGAGAATAGGACTCCGCTCTCATAATCCTTCATATCGCGTATCAGTTTATTTCTTTTACGTGACAAAATCTCCGTTTCCAGTTTACTGATTTTGTCAGTGATTTTTGTAAACTGCATTTTGAAACAGGACTCCCCCACCACCTCATCCTGTAAATGCAGAATTTCCTTTTTAAGCTTCTCATGCGATCTCTGGTTCCGCTTAATTAATATGCGGAGCCACTTGTTAGTACATTCAAGAGATGCCATCTTCCATTCGTTAAACAGATCCTGTTCCTCATCCGTAAACTCAGCAGCGGGCAATTTTTCAATGTGCAGACCTCTAGGAGTTAGATTTAGGTCTACATATTTTTCCAAAAGGCAGGTATCTAGGAACAAGGCTATTTCCTTGTTCATTAGCCTCTCCAATGTACAAAAACGATCATCAGTCTGCTTATTAGTGTCCATGTTCCAGACATCAAAATTGGAGCTACAAAACTTTCTTTCTCTTTCACTTACTATATCTGCAAAGCAAGAAGCACCCGCTGGATTAATAGCTCCACTCGGCAGCATTATAACCGGCAAAGCAAATACTGGCCAAAAAAAAAAAACGAAGTCAAATCCACAAATACTACTGAAAGTCAGCAATCATGAACAAACAACACAAGAGAAGCCAGTGCCATGCCAGTAAGGCGTTTATTGCGATCTGGTACCTCGGCCTTCAAAGGATCACAAATTAATGGTGCTGTTAACTCTTATTTATACAAATCTTTTGTCAGTTAATCAGCACCAATTATTCAATCAACTTTTTCTGAACAATTTAAAGTGCTCTACCATTATTTTATTTTATTGCACATATTTTCAGTATTAAAAGCAGAATGTTGGTAATCAAAACTTCACATTTTTATTATTAAATTAAATTAATAAATTTCATATAACATCATTCTATCATATAACCATATATATGTGAAAGAGAGTAAATTCAAATAATAAATTCAAATAACTTTGAATAATAAATGAAAAGAATCAATACAAAACTATAAATAACATATCTTATATCTACCGGACAAAGAGAATAACTAGCAAAAATAAATTATTGTTGCTTTATATACACAAATGTAGCACCTATGGGAATATGCCAGTGCCTCCATCATGGCCCTAAACATATGTTGAGTGGCATAGGAAGAGACACCTGGATCACGTGGACGATCAACAGCAGGCCTCACCCAAGGACCCTTAACAACCCTCCTGCATGGCACCTCACCCACACTTTGGCTACTGCCAGAGTTAACAGGCACTGAAGCTGCAGTAACAACACTTCCCTGATTGATTCTCTTGCCCTCCACCTGTCCAATATCTGAGGTCTCACTGGAATGGGTAGGCATAGGCCTACTGGCTGTGTCCGATGGAATTTCAGGGGATGGCTGTGTCAACCTCAGTGTCATATTCAACCTTGGCACCCCTGCCTGTGGCTCTGTTTGGCCTCCATCATCATCAAACTCTGCTGATACTCTGACATCTGGTGGTAGAAGTCTTACACTTCCAGTGTCAGGATCACCTGTAATGACAAGCAACAAACACGGGAACAATTAATACCTACATTGCTATAGTCCAATATATGCTAACAAAGTAACAGTGGTGCCACTATTAGACAGTACAGCAATACATACAGCAGTCCTGACATCAACATCACACACTAAAATATTTATTTGAATTTGCTCATCAGTAATGACATAAATATATTTAGCTTACCATTTGCAGATGAAGTTATGCTCCCTATGCTTGATGGTCCTAGAAGAAGTTAAGCAAAAGGTAAGGACAACATCATCACAATAAACAGTAACATGGGGGAGGGGGTAATACTTGTTTCCCTTTATATATCCATTAAATATACTGTCAAGAAGAACTTGGATAACAAGTCCAGCCTAAGCCCATGTGAAATCAATCAGAATGTGTTGTTAACTGTAGCAATCTTCAATCCTCCCCCTCCCAAAAAAATCTTGTGAAGCAGAACTAACATATTGAGTTAAATTGTTTTACTAAATAACAATATTTAACAGTTGAGATACAAATGCCTACCTGGAAGCTCCTTCTGGGCATGCTTGCTATCCCTGAAACAGTAGCATCAATGTCAAGGACATGCTGTTCTACACTTTCATGGGAGGTGTCTAAATCCCTGACAGTAGACAGGAACTCTAGCAGGCACCCCCCACATTACCAATCTGATCACTGGCCACTGCAGCTGCTCTCCACTGTGCAGATGAGATCATGTCAGTGGCCCTATAGTGTACATGATCATATGTCCTGCTGTGGCTGCCTACTGCATTAATGTCTGAAACTATCGGCTGTCAAATATGCATGCTGACAGACATATGTCCATTTCCCCAAATACTACTGAAAGTCAGCAATCACGAACAAACAACACAAGAGAAGCCAGTGCCATGCCAGTAAGGCGTTTATTGCGATCTGGTACCTCAGCTTTTCACCTTCAAAGGATCACAAATTAATGGTGCTGTTAACTCTTATTTATACAAATCTTTTGTCAGTTAATCAGCACCAATTATTCAATCAACTTTTTCTGAACAATTTAAAGTGCTCTACCATTATTTTATTTTATTGCACATATCTTCAGTATTAAAAGCAGAATGTTGGTAATCAAAACTTCACATTTTTATTATTAAATTAAATTAATAAATTTCATATAACATCATTCTATCATTTAATATATAACCATATATATGTGAAAGAGAGTAAATTCAAATAATAAATTCAAATAACTTTGAATAATAAATGAAAAGAATCAATACAAAACTATAAATAACATATCTTATATCTACCGGACAAAGAGAATAACTAGCAAAATATATTATTGTTGCTTTATATACACAAATGTATGTATAATCATTTATATGTATAAAAATAAAACAAATTAGCCTCTATGATAGTTCATGTATTATCAACTGCATAGTTAATCTATAATGACTATATGGGAAACACTATGTGTGTATGCATAAGTATATGAAAATTGATATTAAATACTTAGCTCTAAATTAAGTCCATGTGGTTTCAATGTATTAAATTTAAGAATCATCCTAGTCTCTAGTTCAAGTAATTTTGAACAATTGATCCCCATTTTCATAATTGAAGGGTTGGCCTAACACACAAAATTTTAAACTACTAGCATCACTTTTATGTTTTTCCAAAAATGTTTGGCCACTGGGCTATAATCATTTTGTTCCTAATGTCTTTAATATGTTCCAAAACTCGAACACGAACCATCCTTTTAGTCTGACCTATATACCATAAGTTAGGACAAGAGCAACCCAACAAGTATACCCCTCCCGTAGATTTACAGTTGAAGAAATGTCTAGCTTTAAAAGACATACCATTAATGTTGATTACATTTTTGACCCTGCTACACACACAACACTGTCCACAAGAAAAGGTACCTACAGTACTCTGATTAATTCCCACATTATTTTGGCCACAAAAATTGTAATTTAATAATTCCTTTAAGTTTGTTCCTCTTTTGTATGAAAAGTTAAATGTTTGGGAAAAATTGAACCAATATTTTCATCCTCACAAATCAGATACCAATATTTTCTTATAATATTACTTATTTCTAAGGATAGAGGAGAATATCTAGTAACAAAAAATAAATTAGACTCACTGGTCTTTATATTGTCTGTATTTCTTCCCCTAACTGTAATATTACTTCTTGTTTCTCTGATGGATGAACTTCGTCTCTCCTGTCTAAAGTGGCCTTGATCTCCAAAATCTGAGTGGTCTGTAATTCCTAAAACCTTATTTTTAGAAATTAACAAATGATCACTTCTGTAGTCTCTCTTAAATAATCTAGATTCGACCTTATTTAATTCAATATGTCTATCATTAATATTACTTGTATGAATGAAAATCCTTTGAAATTCACCAAAGGGAAGAGACCAAATCAGATGTTCGGATGCATACTTTCTGCATGTAGAAACATGTTAACCGAGGTTTCTTTCCTATAAGGTCTATATCCTATTTTATCATCTTCATGGAACAAAGTTATATCAAGGAAATTAATCCTATCTCTATCCATTTCATGAGAAAATTTTAGACCATGATCATTATTGTTTAATTCCTCAAAAAATTCTAGAAATTCAAAAGTCTCGCCACTACATATTAGTATAAGATCATCAATGAACCGTTTGTAAAATATTACATTCTTTTGATAAAAGGGAGTTGAATAGATATATAATTTTTCAAAATAGTCCATATACAGTATGGCATATGAGGGTGCAGAGGCAGCCCCCATAGCCGTCCCTTTGATCTGGAGAAAAAAGTCCTTGTTAAAGCAGAAATAATTATGGGAGAGACAAAATTCTTACAATAGTATCAAAAAGGAAGTTCTAGGGCCATCTCCCAACATCTTTTGAACAGCTTCAAGTCCCCACCTTCTCTTGATATTAGTATATAATGCCTTCACATTTATAGTTACCCAATAATAGCTATTTTCCCATTTAATTTCACTAATTTTATCTATTAGGTCTTGAGTATTAGAGATGTGAGCTGAAATTCTAGGCAAGTAGCTTTTTAAATGGAAGTCCAAAAAAATGTTAACTTTACTCAAAAAGGATTCTTTGCCTGAGACTATAGGTCTCCCTGGTGGCTTTGTTAAATTTTTATGCACTTTAGGTAGTGCATAGAAAGTTGGTGTCATTGGTTTTTAACATATAATTTTCCTACATCATTTTGATTAAGGAAACCAAGACGCTCCCCTCTTTCCAAAAGATTTAACAATTCACTGTTAAATTCAACAATTGGGTCATTACTTAAGCACATATATTCATCTTGATTTTTTAACAGATCAAAAACCATTTCACAATAATCATTTTTATTCAAAATAACCCAGTTGCCACCTTTATCTGCACATTTGAAAATAAACTCTGTTTTAATTTTTTTCAAATATTTTAGTGCCATCCATTCTTCTTTATTTAAATTATAATACTTCGTCACATTTTTTAGACTCTCCATTAATACTGTAATCTCCTTGAATACTACTCTAAAAAAGGTAGAAATTGCTGGCACTTTAATGTTAGATGTAAAAGTGCTCTCTGATGCTATAGATGGAACAGTGAGTTTACCATAGCCCGTGACAAACATTTCAACAACCTCAATATTATTAGATATATCTTCACAAATTAAATCAACATCAACATTTTCATAATCATAAACTGATAAATTTAATAATTCATTATCAACACATTCAATGGTGGTATCATGAACATTAGTGTCACACATTTCATCATTTTCATTGGTACTGTTGTCATTATAGAAGAAAACTTTCAAATACAATTTTCTTATGAATTTCTTAAGGTCAAAATAAATGTCACTTAGTGAGGAGAAAAACGTTGGTACAAACTTACTCCCCTTCAGTAATACTGAATTGATAGCTTGGTTAACGACTAAATTAGACAAGTTAACCACACATAAACTATCATCATTAAAACTATTTACTGGCTCATTCCTTAAATCGATTTCTGCCCTTCCTTCCATTTCTCCCTCGACCAGATTTATTGGTCTGAAAGGAAGTATCGGCAGCAGTAACCTTAGAGGACGAGCCATTCATATTATCAAATTCACCTTGTCCATTGGTAGAAGTAGAGAAAGTCACATTTCTAACATGATTCTTTTCCCGTTCCCCTGAAGACGCTGAAACACTGCGCTGTGTCCGTTGATTTCGCGGGCTTTTTCAAACCTTGGATCTGCTCCGTGAAGTGTCGCGTTGCCATGAGAATAGGACTCCGCTCTCATAATCCTTCATATCGTATCAGTTTATTTCTTTACGTGACAAAATCTCCGTTTCCAGTTTACTGATTTTGTCAGTGATTTTTGTAAACTGCATTTTGAAACAGGACTCCCCCACCACCTCATCCTGTAAATGCAGAATTTCCTTTTTAAGCTTCTCATGCGATCTCTGGTTCCGCTTAATTAATATGCGAGCCACTTGTTAGTACATTCAAGAGATGCCATCTTCCATTCGTTAAACAGATCCTGTTCCTCATCCGTAAACTCAGCAGCGGGCAATTTTTCAATGTGCAGACCTCTAGGAGTTAGATTTAGGTCTACATATTTTTCCAAAAGGCAGGTATCTAGGAACAAGGCTATTTCCTTGTTCATTAGCCTCTCCAATGTACAAAAACGATCATCAGTCTGCTTATTAGTGTCCATGTTCCAGACATCAAAATTGGAGCTACAAAACTTTCTTTCTCTTTCACTTACTATATCTGCAAAGCAAGAAGCACCCGCTGGATTAATAGCTCCACTCGGCAGCATTATACCCGGCAAAGCAAATACTGGCCAAAAAAAAAAAACGAAGTCAAATCCACAAATACTACTGAAAGTCAGCAATCATGAACAAACAACACAAGAGAAGCCAGTGCCATGCCAGTAAGGCGTTTATTGCGATCTGGTACCTCGGCTTTTCGCCTTCAAAGGATCACAAATTAATGGTGCTGTTAACTCTTATTTATACAAATCTTTTGTCAGTTAATCAGCACCAATTATTCAATCAACTTTTTCTGAACAATTTAAAGTGCTCTACCATTATTTTATTTTATTGCACATATTTTCAGTATTAAAAGCAGAATGTTGGTAATCAAAACTTCACATTTTTATTATTAAATTAAATTAATAAATTTCATATAACATCATTCTATCATATAACCATATATATGTGAAAGAGAGTAAATTCAAATAATAAATTCAAATAACTTTGAATAATAAATGAAAAGAATCAATACAAAACTATAAATAACATATCTTATATCTACCGGACAAAGAGAATAACTAGCAAAATAAATTATTGTTGCTTTATATACACAAATGTAGCACCTATGGGAATATGCCAGTGCCTCCATCATGGCCCTAAACATATGTTGAGTGGCATAGGAAGAGACACCTGGATCACGTGGACGATCAACAGCAGGCCTCACCCAAGGACCCTTAACAACCCTCCTGCATGGCACCTCACCCACACTTTGGCTACTGCCAGAGTTAACAGGCACTGAAGCTGCAGTAACAACACTTCCTGATTGATTCTCTTGCCTCCACCTGTCCAATATCTGAGGTCTCACTGGAATGGGTAGGCATAGGCCTACTGGCTGTGTCCGATGGAATTTCAGGGGATGGCTGTGTCAACCTCAGTGTCATATTCAACCTTGGCACCCCTGCCTGTGGCTCTGTTTGGCCTCCATCATCATCAAACTCTGCTGATACTCTGACATCTGGTGGTAGAAGTCTTACACTTCCAGTGTCAGGATCACCTGTAATGACAAGCAACAAACACGGGAACAATTAATACCTACATTGCTATAGTCCAATATATGCTAACAAAGTAACAGTGGTGCCACTATTAGACAGTACAGCAATACATACAGCAGTCCTGACATCAACATCACACACTAAAATATTTATTTGAATTTGCTCATCAGTAATGACATAAATATATTTAGCTTACCATTTGCAGATGAAGTTATGCTCCCTATGCTTGATGGTCCTAGAAGAAGTTAAGCAAAGGTAAGGACAACATCATCACAATAAACAGTAACATGGGGGAGGGGGTAATACTTGTTTCCCTTTATATATCCATTAAATATACTGTCAAGAAGAACTTGGATAACAAGTCCAGCCTAAGCCCATGTGAAATCAATCAGAATGTGTTGTTAACTGTAGCAATCTTCAATCCTCCCCCTCCCAAAAAATCTTGTGAAGCAGAACTAACATATTGAGTTAAATTGTTTTACTAAATAACAATATTTAACAGTTGAGATACAAATGCCTACCTGGAAGCTCCTTCTGGGCATGCTTGCTATCCCTGAAACAGTAGCATCAATGTCAAGGACATGCTGTTCTACACTTTCATGGGAGGTGTCTAAATCCCTGACAGTAGACAGGAACTCTAGCAGGCACCCCCCACATTACCAATCTGATCACTGGCCACTGCAGCTGCTCTCCACTGTGCAGATGAGATCATGTCAGTGGCCCTATAGTGTACATGATCATATGTCCTGCTGTGGCTGCCTACTGCATTAATGTCTGAAACTATCGGCTGTCAAATATGCATGCTGACAGACATATGTCCATTTCCCCAAATACTACTGAAAGTCAGCAATCACGAACAAACAACACAAGAGAAGCCAGTGCCATGCCAGTAAGGCGTTTATTGCGATCTGGTACCTCGGCTTTTCGCCTTCAAAGGATCACAAATTAATGGTGCTGTTAACTCTTATTTATACAAATCTTTTGTCAGTTAATCAGCACCAATTATTCAATCAACTTTTTCTGAACAATTTAAAGTGCTCTACCATTATTTTATTTTATTGCACATATCTTCAGTATTAAAAGCAGAATGTTGGTAATCAAAACTTCACATTTTTATTATTAAATTAAATTAATAAATTTCATATAACATCATTCTATCATTTAATATATAACCATATATATGTGAAAGAGAGTAAATTCAAATAATAAATTCAAATAACTTTGAATAATAAATGAAAAGAATCAATACAAAACTATAAATAACATATCTTATATCTACCGGACAAAGAGAATAACTAGCAAAAATAAATTATTGTTGCTTTATATACACAAATGTATGTATAATCATTTATATGTATAAAAATAAAACAAATTAGCCTCTATGATAGTTCATGTATTATCAACTGCATAGTTAATCTATAATGACTATATGGGAAACACTATGTGTGTATGTATAAGTATATGAAAAATTGATATTAAATACTTAGCTCTAAATTAAATCCATGTGGTTTCAATGTATTAAATTTAAGAATCATCCTAGTCTCTAGTTTAAGTAATTTTTGAACAATTGATCCCCCATTTTCATAATTGAAGGGTTGGCCTAACACACAAAATTTTAAACTACTAGCATCACTTTTATGTTTTTCCAAAAAATGTTTGGCCACTGGGCTATAATCATTTTTGTTCCTAATGTCTTTAATATGTTCCAAAACTCGAACACGAACCATCCTTTTAGTCTGACCTATATACCATAAGTTAGGACAAGAGCAACCCAACAAGTATACCACTCCCGTAGATTTACAGTTGAAGAAATGTCTAGCTTTAAAAGACATACCATTAATGTTGATTACATTTTTGACCCTGCTACACACACTACACTGTCCACAAGAAAAGGTACCTACAGTACTCTGATTAATTCCCACATTATTTTGGCCACAAAAATTGTAATTTAATAATTCCTTTAAGTTTGTTCCTCTTTTGTATGAAAAAGTTAAATGTTTGGGAAAAATTGAACCAATATTTTCATCCTCACAAATCAGATACCAATATTTTCTTATAATATTACTTATTTCTAAGGATAGAGGAGAATATCTAGTAACAAAAAATAAATTAGACTCACTGGTCTTTATATTGTCTGTATTTCTTCCCCTAACTGTAATATTACTTCTTGTTTCTCTGATGGATGAACTTCGTCTCTCCTGTCTAAAGTGGCCTTGATCTCCAAAATCTGAGTGGTCTGTAATTCCTAAAACCTTATTTTTAGAAATTAACAAATGGTCACTTCTGTAGCCTCTCTTAAATAATCTAGATTCGACCTTATTTAATTCAATATGTCTATCATTAATATTACTTGTATGATTGAAAATCCTTTGAAATTCACCAAAGGGAAGAAACCAAATCAGATGTTCCGGATGCATACTTTCTGCATGTAGAAACATGTTAACCGAGGTTTCTTTCCTATAAGGTCTATATCCTATTTTATCATCTTCACGGAACAAAGTTATATCAAGGAAATTAATCCTATCTCTATCCATTCCATGAGAAAATTTAAGACCATGATCATTATTGTTTAATTCCTCAAAAAATTCTAGAAATTCAAAAGTCTCGCCACTACATATTAGTATAAGATCATCAATGAACTGTTTGTAAAATATTACATTCTTTTGATAAAAGGGAGTTGAATAGATATATAATTTTTCAAAATAGTCCATATACAGTATGGCATATGAGGGTGCAGAGGCAGCCCCCATAGCCGTCCCTTTGATCTGGAGAAAAAAGTCCTTGTTAAAGCAGAAATAATTATGGGAGAGACAAAATTCTAACAATAGTATCAAAAATGAAGTTCTAGGGCCATCTCCCAACATCTTTTGAACAGCTTCAAGTCCCCACCTTCTCTTGATATTAGTATATAATGCCTTCACATCTATAGTTACCCAATAATAGCTATTTTCCCATTTAATTTCACTAATTTTATCTATTAGGTCTTGAGTATTAGAGATGTGAGCTGAAATTCTAGGCAAGTAGCTTTTTAAATGGAAGTCCAAAAAAATGTTAACTTTACTCAAAAAGGATTCTTTGCCTGAGACTATAGGTCTCCCTGGTGGGTTTGTTAAATTTTTATGCACTTTAGGTAGTGCATAGAAGGTTGGTGTCATTGGTTTTTTAACATATAATTTTCCTACATCATTTTGATTAAGGAAACCAAGACGCTCCCCTCTTTCCAAAAGATTTAACAATTCACTGTTAAATTCAACAATTCGGTCATTACTTAAGCACATATATTCATCTTGATTTTTTAACAGATCAAAAACCATTTCACAATAATCATTTTTATTCAAAATAACCCAGTTGCCACCTTTATCTACACATTTGAAAATAAACTCTGTTTTAATTTTTTTCAAATATTTTAGTGCCATCCATTCTTCTTTATTTAAATTATAATACTTCGTCACATTTTTTAGACTCTCCATTAATACTGTAATCTCCTTGAATACTACTCTAAAAAAGGTAGAAATTGCTGGCACTTTAATGTTAGGTGTAAAAGTGCTCTCTGATGCTATAGATGGAACAGTGAGTTTACCATAGCCCATGACAAACATTTCAACAACCTCAATATTATTAGATATATCTTCACAAATTAAATCAACATCAACATTTTCATAATCATAAACTGATAAATTTAATAATTCATTATCAACACTTTCAATGGTGGTATCATGAACATTAGTGTCACACATTTCATCATTTTCATTGGTACTGTTGTCATTATAGAAGAAAACTTTCAAATACAATTTTCTTATGAATTTCTTAAGGTCAAAATAAATGTCACTTAGTGAGGAGAAAAACGTTGGTACAAACTTACTCCCCTTCAGTAATACTGAATTGATAGCTTGGTTAACGACTAAATTAGACAAGTTAACCACACAAACTATCATCATTAAAACTATTTACTGGCTCATTCCTTAAATCGATTTCTGCCCTTCCTTCCATTTCTCCCTCGACCAGATTTATTGGTCTGAAAGGAAGTATCGGCAGCAGTAACATTAGAGGACGAGCCATTCATATTATCAAATTCACCTTGTCCATTGGTAGAAGTAGAGAAAGTCACATTTCTAACATGATTCTTTTCCCGTTACCCTGAAGACGCTGAAACACTGCGCTGTGTCCGTTGATTTCGCGGGCTTTTTCGAACCTTGGATCTGCTCCGTGAAGTGTCGCGTTGCCATGAGAATAGGACTCCGCTCTCATAATCCTTCATATCGCGTATCAGTTTATTTCTTTTACGTGACAAAATCTCCGTTTCCAGTTTACTGATTTTGATGCCATCTTCCATTCGTTAAACAGATCCTGTTCCTCATCCGTAAACTCAGCAGCGGGCAATTTTTCAATGTGCAGACCTCTAGGAGTTAGATTTAGGTCTACATATTTTTCCAAAAGGCAGGTATCTAGGAACAAGGCTATTTCCTTGTTCATTAGCCTCTCCAATGTACAAAAACGATCATCAGTCTGCTTATTAGTGCCCATGTTCCAGACATCAAAATTGGAGCTACAAAACTTTCTTTCTCTTTCACTTACTATATCTGCAAAGCAAGAAGCACAGGCTGGATTAATAGCTCCACTCGGCAGCATTATAACCGGCAAAGCAAATACTGGCCAAAAAAAAAAAAACGAAGTCAAATCCACAAATACTACTGAAAGTCAGCAATCACGAACAAACAACACAAGAGAAGCCAGTGCCATGCCAGTAAGGCGTTTATTGCGATCTGGTACCTCGGCTTTTCGCCTTCAAAGGATCACAAATTAATGGTGCTGTTAACTCTTATTTATACAAATCTTTTGTCAGTTAATCAGCACCAATTATTCAATCAACTTTTTCTGAACAATTTAAAGTGCTCTACCATTATTTTATTTTATTGCACATATCTTCAGTATTAAAAGCAGAATGTTGGTAATCAAAACTTCACATTTTTATTATTAAATTAAATTAATAAATTTCATATAACATCATTCTATCATATAACCATATATATGTGAAAGAGAGTAAATTCAAATAATAAATTCAAATAACTTTGAATAATAAATGAAAAGAATCAATACAAAACTATAAATAACATATCTTATATCTACCGGACAAAGAGAATAACTAGCAAAAATAAATTATTGTTGCTTTATATACACAAATGTAGCACCTATGGGAATATGCCAGTGCCTCCATCATGGCCCTAAACATATGTTGAGTGGCATAGGAAGAGACACCTGGATCACGTGGACGATCAACAGCAGGCCTCACCCAAGGACCCTTAACAACCCTCCTGCATGGCACCTATATGTCTAAATCCCTGACAGTAGACAGGAACTCTAGCAGGCACCCCCCACATTACCAATCTGATCACTGGCCACTGCAGCTGCTCTCCACTGTGCAGATGAGATCATGTCAGTGGCCCTATAGTGTACATGATCATATGTCCTGCTGTGGCTGCCTACTGCATTAATGTCTGAAACTATCGGCTGTCAAATATGCATGCTGACAGACATATGTCCATTTCCCCTCTCAAGCAAGAAAGCACCTTGTGACCTAAAAGCTTCCACAATGACCTGATTCTCAGCATCAGTGAAGGGTTTTTTTTTTGGGGGGGGGGGGTTGAGATGCCTGGTGCCATAATCCTAGGTGTCCTGAAAGGCAATAGAAGGATAATATACATGACTGTCGCATAACTAGAAAATAACTGTTCCCAGATAAAAAAGAACAGGTAGTATTTCAGTATTATCCACTCGACAAACATAAAACAGTCTAGAAATTTGAAATATGAGGAATAGGCTACATGCTAAAAAGGAGAGTAACAATAGCAACATAGCATTGTTTGTGCCATAACAGAAATGCAGCTTTGCTCCCCGCCTCCAAAACAACAGACAAATGATACATTTTGCTAACAAACCATCCTTGAAATGCTCAAAGTGCTATCAAATGAACTGTCCATGAAACACGGCTACAGTTTTAGCACAGAATATTCCATTTTAAGGTATTTCCAGTCATGTATACCTGTGAAATGGCCTGACAAACATGCCCATGCTGTCAGTCCGCTTACAGTACATAAAGATAAAAGTGTAATCTTTGCTAATATATATATATATATATATATATATATATATATATATGTATATATACTTATATAGATTGATATAAAAGTATTAAACAGATTTTTCTTAATTATACTTCAGCGTATGCAGTATATAGCTGACAAAGTGCAAGAATACCTTCTCAAGTTCAGTATTCTTCTGTGCAGATATATCCCAAAGCAATAGCCTCTTTTCTGTGTCTCCTCACCTTGAGTTTCCAAAGCTACACGGTTGCCTTTTTATGGTGTAGATTCAGGGCTGTCAGCATGGTGAAGATATAAATCAAGTCTGACCTCATTAGAATTGCTGAATCCCAAATACCTGGCTCCTTTTAACAGATGTAAACATAGTACAGGCACTCTCTCAGTGTTTATTTTTAATGGATTGCAACTGTGAATGATTACTGGCAGGGAGAAGGAAAACATAACAGCAATGCAGACTGCCCTACATCCAGTAGGTGTGTCAGATTAGACTTACAAAGTGTAAGTAAACAGCACACAATTCAGATTCTGTGCACTGACATTCAACCTCCCCTTCATTTTTGGCAGCTGCATATGATATCATTGCATTTAATATCCTCACACATTTGAAGGACAATTATATAAAATGGCTTACAGACTGCATGTCTCAGACTATTGGTCAGACAAGAGAAGAATAAGCAACAAACTCAGAGAGATAAGACAGAGCTGCATATTTGTAAGCAATACTTATAACTGGTTGTGTGATCACCCAGTGCACTACATCCAAAATTAATAAATGTACAAATAACTGGTATATGTTCTCAAAGTGCTATAGATGATGTTGCAGTTGGTTGTATGCAGAATAATTTTAGCTCCTTGCTGCAAAGGTGTTTGTGTGGCAAAGAGGGATAAGGTACCCTTACTATATTCTGAAGTTTCATTGAAGTGAGAGTTCAAAAGCAGACCTGTGAAGAAATATTTTATTTGTACTAACATTTTGCAGAGTGTGTGTCATAGATTGTTTTTCCTCATTTCAACTATTTTTCCCTTTTTTCTTCTCTTTTTTTTTTGGGGGGGTGGGGGGAGGCAGTGTTTGAGTGATGCTGGCTCAGAGCAAACACAGGAATCAGAAACAATGTCTGGTTTGACTGTGCTTATATCATTTGAGTAAAATGCATCAATATGCAAGCTGGACTAGTGGCCCACCCAGGAAGCAGACAGAACACCTGAAAACAGGAAGTCTGCAAAAGGGCAATGGTCAAAAACAATACACTGTTGCAATTTTTTTCCATCTTGCAGCAGCACTTAGTGGCATCGCATGGCGGTTCGCAGGGTTCCACTATGGCTGCAGCCATCAAACACCTGCAGACAGGACTCAGACAACCAACTACTGAAAGTGGATATATTCAATTAATTCTATTGGGTATAGCTCAAACACGCTAAACAGCATTGTGAGGTGGTTAACACAGAAACGTTAAGAATAATTAGAAAATTAGGAAATGTCATGTAACTAGTTCTGTGGCAGCAGGTGTAAGTGTAGAGCTGGTGTACAGCTGATCCTTGGTTCTAGTACAGGATATGCAACCTATTTTTGACAGTGCAGTTTATAGCAACAAACTGAAAAATAGACAAGAGTTATTTCAACATTCTTGTGGCAACAGGTGTAAGTGTTGGACTGTCATACATATGGTGCTGGGTTCTAATATAGGATATTCCATACACTTTTACTGTTGTTCAACTTTTCATTATATTCACTTTCATAACACTATAGATAGTGAAGCTGATATGAATTACATGTATGAGGGATGAGGCACAATTACTGGGCAGGATTCACGAAGCCTCCGTGTAAGAGTTATCAAGTCTTACACGGAGGCTGCAGTTAAACGGGGTGATGTCAGCATGCCATGCATATTCATGAGGGCATGCTGAATCACACCCTAGGCTAACACGGTCCATGTAGCAATGTAGGGGGTGTGTCCACATGGTGAGTCCTGCAAAGGGACATGCCCCCAGAAGAATCACAGTCACAAAAGGAAACTCCCACGAGCGAGTCCATGGAAATGTCAAGAAACACCACAGCACACATGCCCCCACAGACTATTAACCCAACTGAAATGTAAAACGTAAAAATGAACAGTTTTAATTTTTTTTTTTAATTTCGAAAATGTTTGCCCGTAATTGCACTCATTTGCGCGGGTGTGCCCTTCGCTCAGCCACAGTTAGCAGTCATTGAAAAAGCATATAAGATCTAAATATGCAAAATAAGCCAAGTAGCAATAGCGTAGCGGTAGAGACGTCGGCCAAAGAGGAGCTAGTCACGATTCAAGCCCCAACAACATCATTTTTTATTTTTAGTGAAATAAGCACGACACAATCCCCTGACATATATGTATATATATATACAATTATAATTTAAGTAAAATGCAGTGAAATGGGCCATGTTTTATGAAGAAATCTGACACAATAAAAAAATAAAATAGTTTATAAGTGCCCATAGCTGAGCAGCCCTCTAGCAAGCTGAGTATGTTTGCCCGTAGGTTACCAGTGGTTTCACAGGTGTAATATGAGTGCCCGGAGTTGAGCAGCGCTTTAACATGCTGAAACTGTGTGCCCGTAGTTGCACAACATTTCTCACAGCGTAATATGCGTGCTCATAGCCAAATAACGTGTTAACTAGAGTAACCCGTTTGCGCGGAGCTGTACAGCGCGCCAACCGGCTTACCTGTGGGCAACGTTGAGCAACCTGTATAAAAGCTGCCTTTAAACAGACACACCTCCTAGCCTGTCTAGACAGTAGTAAAATAAAAAAAAAAAGCAATGCCCAGGCTCGAACCCAGGATACTGTGCATCATAGTCAAAGTACTGAACCACTAAGCCATGACAGCTGTACTGAAAAAAATGCAGTATTAGCATATATATAGGAATGAATGGAAATAGAAGCATGACAAAGCAGGTTTTGTGAAGCTGATACAATTCCAAAATGGCCAATCACAGATAAGTGCGGGAAAAACGGCCTATATAAGCCCCATAGGCGGGAATACACAGCATAACTGATTGTGGAACCTATTTGCAGTCAGGATGGCAGGTGTAGGAGAGGGTAGTCACTTCCGAGCACAGAGGTGGGGTGTTGAGGAGTCCAAATACATGATTTGGCTCCTAGTCCACGATCATGCGGCTCAACTCATGCAGGGCCAGGTTCTGTGGGGTGCGTATAAGGCAGAGGCGTGGAACCGGTTGGCACATGATCTCACCAGTGCCACAGGCATACCAAGGACTGGTGAACAGGTCCGTCACCACCATGCGGACCTGAAGTGACGGAAGCAGGACCAACTGAACCGTTGGATCCAGGAGGCCCTGCAAATGCCCAATGCCCCACTACTGAGTAAGTATCCATGTAATTATGTATGTAAGGAATTATCCTAGCTGATATTATGGAGATGTATGTTCCAATATTACTTCATTTATATTACAGCTGCAGGTGTGCATTCCGCGAATCGGTGAGCCTATTGTGATAGGCTGGAGCGGTTGCACCACCAGGCAGGTTAGTAATTATATTTCTGTAATTGTTATACAATATAAGTGAGACAGCTTGTAAAAGAGTTCACTGTAGTTACATATTAATAAAGTTCAAATAACACTAGAAGAAAGATTCTGCTAGTACTGTATGATTAGATAAGTGATGCAGCCTGTAATCCAGAAATAAAAATTAAACAAGTCTGAAATAGTGATTACCCACCTGAAGTGTAATATCAGATAACCTGCTGCAGCCTGAAAATCAGTGGTAAACAAGCTAAAGACAATAGACATGTGTCAAATACATCCCCTTAGAAAATCTGCCATATGAAACAAGTGAGTCTGTTGGAAAGGATTGTTGTAATCAAGTATGACATGGTAATAACGCCTAGAATAAAGTACCATCTTGAATTGTAAAAATAAAACAAGTGAGAGTGTGAGAAAGAGGTATGAATTGACCAAGAAAGCTGTTATAACTTCTGAATAAAGTATACTGCAGTCAGTACATAATGAAACGAATGAGACAGCCACAACCAAGAAGTGAAAGGTTTGAAATAAAGAACTGAAGCTGGAATGTGTCTGTCCCACAATTTGGATATGTTGCTGTACCCTTGCAATATGGAGATAGTATGGTTGTATGAAATAATGAACATCCACAGTTGTCTAGAGCCATATAAATGAAATGTAGCAGGATGCTGTACCTGAACATAGCCAGATATGAAGGTGTATGAATAAAAATGCAATGTATATTAATGTAGCAGTAACAGTCCCATCACCAACATTCCTAAGGTTACATATAGGAAACTGTACTAAGACCTGTAGGGTATATATATCTGCAGCTACTGGAGATGTACAGCATATGTACAGGTAGTTGAAGTTGTTAATGAAATATTTCTTCACCCTACCCTATATTCACAAATAATGCCATTCCACAACAAACTGGGTATGTGTATTCACAATTAATTCCTATGGACATTTGTCCTGTTGGTTCAAACATATTTGCATGTACGTTGCTGCATGTGCCCTGTTCACAAATCCAAACCTGATGGCCTGTTGCCATCAATTGACCCTGCATGCTGTTGGATTGTGTACTGTTGTTCAAAATATGCATGTGTTATGCTTGTTGTTCATTCTTTGGAATTCAAGGGTGTTTGGTTAATACGAATACTGATGCATGCTGTTACAACTAATTTTGAATGGTATTGTTTGTTACTAACCCAAAATGTTATAAAATATTTCTAAACATAGGACAACAGGGAAGGCGGGTTCCAGTGGACCCACCTCTCCCACCTCAGCTGGCGAGTGCACTAGTGCCCAGGCCGGAACCTCCTCCAGTGGCCCTGTGCCACCTTCGGGTGGAAGCGCTGCAGGGGATGGGGCTCATCCCCCCTCTGCAAGTGGGGCCGGAGGAGACCGTCCACTCACCCTCCAAAGTGTCCGGTCTGTGGTGTGTAGCGAGATCAGGCATTCTGTGCTTGAACCCCTATGCCAGCTTGAGGCTCGGATGGCACAACTCATGGGTGCCCCTGCTGCCCGTCCTACACAGCCCCCAGCACAGCCCCGTCCTGGGCTGTGAAGGCACAGTGGCAACTGCCCATGGGTGGGGATCTCAGTTCCACTGTTGCCATCTGTGGGCTCATGGGCTCACGATATCCCAACATCCGTCCCCATCAATTGTGTTTCCCCCCCACATGTGTCATACTCCACCCCTGTATGCGTCTTGTTTGTCTTGTCTGTTAACCTCCCCTACCTACCTCCCCAAATATACCTACTTCCTGTACCTCACATTCCACTCTCACCTGAAAAAAAATAAAAAAAGGGCACTCTGTTCCCGCAAACAAATAATGCCCCATACATAGCTGCCCATCTTGCAGACATGTCTGCTGGACATGTGAAGTGGTAATTACAATTGGCTGCACAACATATTTTGTTGTCCTCACCCCTCTCTTAGGGGTGGAAGGTTTCAAATTTCACACCAAATTACAGACATATGCACAGCTGTTGCTGATAAAGAAATGGGCAGCTATGGGCCTTTCCTACATCCTTCCTGCAAATCCCGAGCTTGTTTTCCTACTGTCCTACCCTCTTTGTGCCCCCTTTTTCACCACTTTCCTATCTCCCCATTTTCTTTTCTTTCAAAGAAATTAGTGTGGGTGTGCGCGAGAGTAAGCACTTTTAAGCAGTTGTAAGCGGGTGTGCGCTTAGCTAAGCGTGTGTGCGCGAAGCTAAGCGACAGTGAGCATGCCTGATCTCCGTGCAAACCAGCGTTAACCCGCTTACAACTGCTTAAAAGTGCCTTAGTCACTCTGAATGACAAGGCCTGTAGTCTGCTCAGCAGCAAAATAAAATTCCTCTGTCAGTCTCGAACCCAGGACCTTGGAAACACTAGTCTGCATGACTTACCCCTAAGCCATGACTGATATACAAGAACTTTGAGCTGAAAGAAATATATCATGAAATAGTAGGACTGAATGTAAAGGGAATATAGGAAGGCTATTACACAAAGCTTTTCTTGTATCTTTACTGGTAATTCTTGTGGATTTGTATAACATTAGTGTGAGAAGAGAAACAGCCATGCTAGTCGGTAGCTAGTAGGTAATAATGTGACAGTAGCATCTTGCAAACCACACACACTATCAGAGCAGGATAAACACTGCCATATTTGAACAGGTAAGAGGCCAGACCTCGCAAGTGTGACTGATTTACAGGGATGTCCCTTATTTGAAAACAAATGTTAACTGTGCCCCACTGACTCCCTGTGAAATGTACTAACAGTAGGCAGAAAGGTGTTTTATCCCACGTAATGGTAACTGTCAACTACTGAAAGTATGCACTACTTGCATGTCAGAAATGGTGTATTAATACATATGCTCAAAATACCCCACAGTCACAACTGCAGAATATCTGAAATATATCACGGGTGTATACCACTGATATGAACCATTCCCTGAGGCTGATAAAAGATACACCTGAGAGTATCTGAGGCCTGCAAGTGTCACAAACTCACAGGCATATAATTCTGTCTGCTGTCACACACTCTGTGAATAGCTGTAGAATAGCTTCCACAAGCATACCCACATGTAGGTGTACAACCCACAAATATCAAAGGAGCTATCCAACTAATAACAGAAGGACAGTATAGCAGTTTACAAGCACTGCATGTGCCTGCAATCCATAACTGTTAGTACAAAGTACAAGACGCCACTACTGCTCAGCAGCAAAATAAAATACCCTTGTAGGTGTCAAGCCCCACACCTTGGCCAGACCAGACTGCATGCAGTACCACCAAACCACAACAAACATATAAGGAATTGCTGCTGAAAGAAATATAGCAAGCATTACAAGGAGTGAATGTGAATGGAAAATAGGAAAGCCATAGCAACACATTCCAGTAAAGACACCTAGCAGGCATTCAAGGAGTGAATGTAAAGGCCAAATAGTGAAGCCATAGCAACAAATTGCAAGAGCCACTGCTGTAAACCAGTTACTCCACAAGTCCCACAGGAAAGCACATACTCCCATTTAAACAGTATTAGTATTATTAGGTGTCAGTTAACATACACACTGAGAAGAATAAACTGGAGGAAGCAATAGTCAGGTGTCAGTACAACATGCATGTCAGTGCCTACATTACAGCCTGAAATATGAGAGACATACCAACCTTTAGACTCACACAACAGTGTCCACAGCATACCAGCATGGTCCCCACCTTGAAAATCTCAAAGGGCTATGCCTACCTAACCTAACATTTTATAGAACTGTCCTGAAATCACAGTGAGAACTGCAATTACCACACAGCAGGCTGCATGCAATTAGCAAATGCTGGCTAACAATTGGTGCAGAGGCCATCACATGCACATGTGCATATACCTACAAAAGCAGCCTGTACTCCCAGTCCACACATTCAATACTTTCATTGCCACATCCAGCGGGAGAGACAGAGAGAGAGAGAAAGAGAGAAAGAGAGAGAGAAAAAAAAACAAAAAAAAAAACAAAAAAGAGACACAGACAGCCGAAAATAAAACAATACAGAACAGCAAGCTAACCAGCATAAACAGCAGTGTCAAACAAAGGTAATGTAAACTAATAATGTAATAGTCTACATACTGTGAACCCTCCATATGTGTTAGCAGTCTGTATATATATTTATATATATATGAAGATGTGCATAGGGCAGGGGACATACTGCAACAGTTAGTGAAGGCTGGACATACATATGTATGTGAAGGATACTATGTGCACATATCAATGTAGGTTGTAGTGCCACGTACAATGTAGGTTGTACAGTAATGGATGTTTAGCAGTATGTTAGTGTGTGTATTCGTATGTGTAAATAAAAAGGTATAAATATATATATATATATATATATATATATATATATATATATATATATATATATATATATATTATTATTATGTATATGTATGCATAAACAAAGACATTGGTAATCTCCAAACTCTGGACCCTACTCAGTTTGGATTTGTAAAAGGCAGATCATGTCTCCTAAACCTGATTGACTTCTGTGAAGCAGTCACCAAACCCATAGATGATGGTAAAATGGTTCACACAGCTTATGTAGATCTCACCAAGGCTTTCAACACCATCCCCCACTCTGGAATTATAGATAAGCTCACTAAACTAGGTATAAATTCCTATGTCATAAGATGGGTTGCCAACTGGCTCACGGACAGAACCCACACTGTGAAAGTAGCATATTCCAAATCCGACATCAGACCAGTGACAAGTGGAGTACCACAGGGTTCAGTCCTGGGTCCTCTCCTGTTTGGTATCTACTTCTCTGAAGTGCAGGAAAACACAGAAGGTCTTTGGTTAACAAAGTTTGCAGATGACTGCAAACTAGGAGCCATAATCGCAACTCCTAACGATGTGGGCAAACTACAAAAGGGCTTCACTGAGACAGATACTTGGTGTCAAAGCCATGGCCTGAAGCTCAATGCCAAAAATTGTATTGTCATCCCCTTTGGTAAAAACTCTGTACCCATAAACTACCACATAACTGGTAGTCTACTTAATGCCAAAAATGTGATAAGAGACCTTGGGACACAGGTGGACAGTAGTCTCTCCTTTGATAATCACATCGCCACAGTGGTTGGGAAATCCTTCTATGTGGCTCATCTCATCACAAAAGGATTCCCATCCAGAAAAAAGAGGTCATTGTTCCCCTCTACTCATCACTTATTAGACCCATTATAGAGTACAATGCCCCTTTTGGTATGTACCTCACAAGACAACTACAACAACTGGAAAGACCACAGAAATACCTCACAAAGAGGATTACTGGCCTCAAATAGATGCCCTATGCAGTCTGTCTCAAGAAAATACAGCTTGACTCCATGGCATATCGCCTACTCAGGGGTGATCTCTGCCTAACATACAAAGCTATGTCAAATCCAGAGCTGTTGGACATGCTCCACTTAAAGAAATCCCAATCCCTCCGAGCTACATGGTCTAGGGACCTTAACCTTGTCACCACAATAAACAGAACATGCTGGAGGGATAGAGTCCTGTCCCAGAGACTTCCCATACTCTGGAACAGACTACCTATCTATGTCAAACAGAGCTCCTCATTAGCACTCTTCAAGAAAGATCTTGATGATTGGATGGGAAATGGGAAATTCACCCCGGGGATCACTTCTGTGGCTCTGCTCGACAGGGGCATAGGAAAATACTTTTCTTGGGTGGCGAAAGCCAGGGTACATTTATTGGCTAGGCTTGTATGGGCCCTAGGGCAGATAGCCGAGTACCTACCTATGAACCTATGAACCTATGAACATATATAGATCGATGGATAGAATATGTATATACATATATTATGTAATAGACACATACATATATAGATATATAGATACATACACATATACAGACAGATATGAATGTCTACAGATATGTATGTGTATAAATATCTCTCTCTCTCTCTCTCTCTTTCTCCCCCCTCTCTCTCTCTCTCTCTATATATATATATATATATATATATACTGAGAGAGGCACATGTGTGCAGATGTATTGCAACAGGTGCCTGGTGACAAAGGCATGGACTGAACACCAGTGTGGATACAGGAGTACCATACCCCATTCCAAAACACTTACACCACTAACCACCACATATGTGGTTGCCTGCCTACTACTGGATGTGTCAGGAGGGAACATGGGAAACAAGTGTACAATAGCCTCCCCTTTGATATTCACAGTGGCACACCAGTCTTGTAATACCTGTACATGGTACATGTCAGCAGAAATGGTGTGTCAGCTAGTGAAATGTAGGTCACTGTACCCCTCTACACCTCACAATGTCCTACATGGTATGTACCTCCCATGACAACTACATAAAAGGGAGAAGGACATAGTCATACCTAACAAATGGTGATAATGACCTCAAACACATTACCTATGCAGAGTGACTGACAAAACCACAGATATAGTGCCTCTCAAACTACCTACACAGAGGTTACCACTGCTGGATATACATAGTTAAGTCACACCCATAACAGTTGTCCAACAACCATGGTAACACCTCACAATATCCCCGGCATAAATGACCTATGTCTGTCATCCTTGGCACCGCAGTAAAAAGCACATGGTGGAGGTACAGGTTCCTACCCACAAATAAGCCATACCCTGGAGTAAACCACCCAGCATTAAGAAGCAAGGCTCCCCATTAGTAGATGTCAGACATATCCCTGTTGAATGTTATGCAGATAGGTAGTATGACATATGAGTCACCCTGTGTAACTGTTTGACAGGAGCAAGTACAATCACATTACATGTGTCCCAAGGGGCAGGGTAGCATAACAGTATGCTGCTGTAGGCCCAGGCCCAATAGCATACTACCTGCCTATGACACAATGCACACACACATGTACTCATTGCAATACCAACTATGTGAGGTGGAATGAGTGTGCCACTGACTGTGTGAAAGGTCTGTAATGGTGTGATTGCTCAGTATGACTTTGTGTCTGTCATGGTAGTGTGTGTCCTTGGTGTGAGGAACGAGAAAGATGTGTCAGGTATTGGGATACAAACATACTACATTGCCATATGTTGTGCTGTGGTTCCCTGTATGTGACTGTGGTGTAGGTATGGTTATGGCAACAAAGACTACGGTGCATTACCAGTGACATTTGTACTGTGCATTGCATGCATTGCATGGGTTGACAATGTTCCCCATACATTACCTTGATACAAACCCCCAGTGTGAGGCTGTGCATTGGACCTCAAACAGTGTGCTGACTGCTGGAGTATACTTATTTGTTGTATGGAGTGTGCCAGGCACTGTCACAGAGTTGTCGGCTGAGCACTGATATGTGGTCATTTACATGTGTATCCCCCAATAGACAGACAGATGCTATATATGGCAGTTCAGTGATATCACTACAGTAGAGTATTATGTGTGCCATATCACTTGCTCACATATTTTTCTTTTCCTTCCAGGGCAATGGTGCACCAGTGCAACCCCACATACTCTGCTGCAGAGGAAGAGGAGATACACCAGAGCCTGGTGCGGGATTTTGCCACACTCATTTCCCGCACCAGCCAGAACCAGCAGGAGAGGGCTGCACTGTGGCAAGACCTTGTCCATCGGGTAAATGACATAGGCATGCATAACCGGACATATCAGCAGGTACGCCATCACTGCAGTGATTTAATTAGAAATGCCCATCAGCATGCATCTGATATTCACAGGCAACAGCTTGCCACAGGTGGTGGGGCGGCTATACACCCCCCCCTCATCAGACTGGAGGGGCTCCTCCTAAGTGTTGTGGCTCCAGCCCAACAACAGCAACATCTGCAAACATGTGTAATGATGGAGGCTGGAGCTACCCAGCAGGAAGACTTGGAGCGTGCAGGTAACATGCCATATCTATAGTTGACTGTTCTCTACACTGGTAGTTTATGCATGTGTGATGTGTGTACTGTGTTTGTAGCTGTTATCCTGGTAATTATTGTGCAAGAGTGATATCCTCAATACCGGCAGTAGACCTGTGAAAGCCAACTGTTATACTACTGAACTGTATCATACTCACAGTATCAATGGCACAGTTGTGCCCACTGACAATAAATGTCTTATTTGTGCAAGTCCCTCTGGTGTAACAGCAAGGCAGCCAATCCATGCTGGTGAGTGTGTAATAACAATCCTTTAATATTAATAATAGTAATAATACCCTAAAATGGTATTGCTATGTGTGTGATTGCAGGTGTGTTTGTGTCTGTGTGTTTGTATCTCATGAACTGAGGAGTGTGCATGTGTGCATGTGTGCATGTGCCCATGTGTGCATGTGCCCATGTGTGCATGTGTGCATGTGCCCATGTGTGCATGTGTGCATGTGTGCATGTGTGGTAACATTGTGTACACATTGTAAACTGTGTTTCCTGTCTTCCTCTCACAGGTTCTGGTGTTGCTCTGGTGGTGTGCAGCAGGGAACCTGAATCTGCTGCTGGGGATAGTGATAATGATGATACCTGTGTAATGGCACAGGGAGGTGTGCCAGGGTCTGTTGTTGGTCAGCCAATCGACAGTACACAGCTGTCAACCCCATCAAGGTGCACAGTCATCCTGCCAATACATCCATTGTTACCAATATCCCTAGGTGATGGACAGCATACAGTGGGCATTGACCAGGGTAATGTGGTATCAGTGGCACATGCATCCCCTCACAGCAGCCATGGCCAGAGTCCTGACATGGTACCACACAGGCAGATGTCCAGGGGCTCTCATGAGAGCATCTGTGGTCGTACTGCCCTTGTCAGACGTGCCCACAGAGGTCTTTCAACCTCAGCTATGTTACGGGCTGTAATGCAGGCACAGTCACGTATGGAATGGTACACCAGACAGGGTCTGAGGGAGCTGAGAGCACATCACACTGCTATGAATGACACTATGCATGACGTTGCGGCTGCCATCCGTAATTTCACCGAGGTCATTGACAGACGTTGGGGGGACACATTAGATCTGTTCCACAACTACATGTCCATGAGCCAGGGCAACGCAGGACGGTTGAGGTGTCGACATGGATGAATGCCAGCAACGGCAGCAGCTGGCAGTCGTCGCAGACGACAAGAAACCCACGGCTGGGTCTGTGCTGTCATCAGACCGCCCTAGGAGACCACGTGCACGTGGCTCTGGACAGTCCCAGCAGGGACATGTCTCCAGTCATCAACCACCTGCTTCTGATGACAGTACCCAGTCTGGCTTAGTACCTGATACTGTCCGTAGCACCCCTGCCAGGCACAGGTATCATATCCGTGGCCAGAGACAGTGATCTGTATGACCTGGCAGGTACAATCTGTGGCTGTCCACAAACACCCGTATATGGCAGCCATGAGGTGGAACTGTGTGCATGCATACACACATGCATACACACATGCATAATGCTAACACCTAGGGCTAACACATACACGCACACACTGCATCAACATTGCCCCATCTTCTATGGTTGTCCCTCACTAACACACACACACATACATGTCGATTGGTTGTATCAGTGGCAGACTCAGGCATACCAAGTACACACCCTGTGCATATGATGAAACTGTGCCACCTCCTGCAATCTGTAACATCGATGCAGGACCGGTTAACATGGTGCTGATGCACAGGGTGACTACAAAGATGTGTAGTAATATTATCATGTTGTCAACTGTACAGTGTAATGATATCATTGTGGGTATATCCCAGCATGCCTGATGCATTAACAGTATGATTGTCATTGTATTGTTTGGTACACCCCTATTAATTACCATAGTGTAATGTCTGCACATCTTTGCATTCTGGTGGTAAGCCTATAAACAGAAGGCCACCTACATAGGTAGCACAGGGAATAAGAAAATGGAAGTAATGATACTCAATGGTGGACATGTAAACCGCAAGATGCATGCAGTACAGTCTCTACTCTGCATGGAGAATGTTGATATCTGTGCAGTAATAGACAACAGGTTCAAGACTCCCAAGAGCACCCTAGCACTACCAGGTTACACCTCATACAATGCTTGACAGCCCCAAAATACACAACTAACTATGACAGGAGGTGATTATCATTAAATGTCAGGGATACTGTGGTGGCAGGACAGGTAGCATACAGCCTACTAAGTTGGGAACTGCTGATTGAGGGCTCAGTGTCTGTTATTATAAATGTGTATTAGTTCTGGTTTAAGCACTTGGGTTTCAGGCTAGTTATTTGACATTATGAGGGTTCATGGTCTGCACTCTTGTGGGAGGAGAGGCTGGACTCTGCCCATCTGAACTGGGTATTTCTGGCTAAAGGCTTATAGTGCCTGCATATTTGAACTGTTTCTTACTGAAATTGGTACACCTTGTTTGCTGTAGCATAGACTAGATCCATGCCTGCTGAATGTAGCTTTGTTTGTATGCTTGTTTGCTTGTTATTTCCCTGAAACACTAATTCCACCTGAAACGCAGCTTTACAGCGCCTCTGTGGATCCCTAGTGACATCAGCATTGCTTACTGTACGTATGTCATTGTTTCACTTGACAGAAAGTTAGTGTTTGTCATTTATGCAATTAAGTTACCTGTAACACATTGCATTTGAGTTACCTGGCACTTGCTCACTAAAGCATTTATATATGCCAGCACTAACAAATTAAAAGCACTGCACCCTCACAAACTCACCTTGAGTACCTTGTTCTCCATTGGCCCTGTTTGTTGTTAATTATAAAGGAATTCCCAATACTATTCTAGCATGTCCAAAGGTCAGTTGTCAATCTCCTCTCCGGTCCAGCTGGTGAATCTGGGAATCTAGAGGCAGTGTTACAACTGCCTCATGTACACAGACAACCCTCTCCTCCTCCCAACAAATTCCATCACATGTGAGAGATGCAACCATATAGCCAAACTGCAGGCTAAGCTCTCTCAACTCAGTACTGACGTAACCAGTCAGGAGGAGAAGGAAACCACACTCACTACAATTCCAGTCTCACATAGACCTACCACGACAGCAAACCAAACAAATAAACACACGAAAACATACTTGGAGTCTCTAAATAAAAGTCTGCCTAAGCAGCAGACACCTCCAAAGCAGACACACAAGCAACCGCTACCCCAGAACAGAACGCGTGCAACAGATAGCTCACAAAGCCAGTGTGCCAAACAGTCACAGCACATAAGGCTAAATAACACACCTGCTACACTTGTGATAGGTGCCTCTATCGTCAGGTACACTGACGTCCTGCTCACCAGGCTGAACAAGGAGAAGGTCATGGTGAGATGCCTGTCGGGCACTATGATCTGCCACATAACACAAGCACACAGGTCACTCCAAGGCATGTACAAATATGACTCAGTCAGTGTCCATGCCAGTGTGAATGACCTGAGACATACCTCCCTGGACTACATGGCAAGAGAGATAGAGGAGCTCTCTGAGCATGTGGCCCAGACTGGTATGACCCTGACCTTGAGTAGCATCTTACCCTCACCAAGAGTGATGCCACAATATGTAGACAAGATGATCAATTTCAACAATTGGCTTATGTTTCAGTGTCATTCAAAGGGGATCCAGTGCCTGTCAGCCTGGGATGACATGCTCGACAAGCCACACTGCTTTGCTAGGGATGGCTTGCACCTGTCACCCATGGACTTTCGGATATTGGCAAAGGCTCTTGCTACCCCCATAGTGCCTTTTTTAGGCAAGGCTCAAAAGACAAGACCACCTCCATAGGTATCACAAGGGATAGGAAACTAATAGTAATGCTACTCAGCGCCAGCAGTGTAAACCTCAAGATGCATGCACTGGACACTGTCCTTAGCATGGAGAACATCAATATCTATGCAGTCACAGACTCCTGGTTCAAGGCCCCCAAAAGCACCCCAGCACTGGCAGGTCATACCTCATACCATGCTTGTCGGCCCCAAAACTTGCACCAAAACAGAACAGGAGGGGGAGTATCAATATTCATCAAAGATACACACACCTCCAGGTTGGTGGCACAGCATGAAGCATCAGAGACTATCCATGTGCAACTAACAGTGGGTAAGACTGCCTTCCAGTTCATAGCCTGGCACACACAACACTCCCAAACCCAGGTAACCCACTTGGCCTACTTAAGAATACATGAATATCTGCAGGTGTCTCCAAACAATAATATATTGGGCAGCTTCATTTACCCACACATAGACTGGGAGCATTACTGTAGCTCCAACACCCTAAGTGTAAGGTTCCTAGAATCCATACACTCAATTGCTATGGAACAACTTGTTACCACTCCCACAAGAGGGGAAAACATGCTGCACCTGTTCATCACCAACATGTGGACTATATGCTCCAGACCAGAAGTGTATCCCTCGCTGGTAAGATGACACCATAGACTACTCTCACTGTATATTCACATACCAAATGCAGCCCCTGCACAGAAAACCACAGTCATAAAGTTGTGTAATGCAAATTACATGTATTCACATGAGGCAGGCTTCACACATGGGAACTATTTAAGGTCACAGGTACATATGTCTATGTGGCACACACATACCTCATGTGTGCATTGACATTACTGATATGATCTATGTCATACAATATTAAGAGCAACACCCCACAAACATGGACAAACTGTTTGACAAAAACACACATGGCATTTGTAAGATGCAAACCCCTACCTAACTATGTTATGATACATAAGAGAGACGCATTAGGGGAGCACGCTATTCGCATTACTGGGAGGTTTCCCTTCTCCTGCTATACTTATAGGGTGCTGACATCATCAGTGTTTAGAAAGAGGAATGCGCATCATGCAGTGTGTTCTTCTAGTTGCCAAAAGGGACATTTCTTTCACACAGAATTGCACACACACTAACCCCCCTCAGCCAAACTGAGCATTTGCAGGATTCAAGCCCCTACTTAACTATGTTATGACATTTGAAAGAAACACATTAGCAGAGCATGTTATTCACATTGCTGGGAGGTTTCCCCTTCTCCTGCTGTAATTATAGGGTGCTGACATCATCAGTGTTTAGAAAGAGGAATGTGCATCATGCAGTGTATTCTTCTAGTTGCCAAAAGGGACTTTTCTTTCACACACACACACACACACACACACACACACACACACACACACACACACACACACACACACACTAAACCCCCTTCATCCAAGCAGACACACTGAGCATTTGCAGGATTCAAACCCCTACCTAACTATGTTATGACACGTGAGAGAGGCGCATTAGCAGAGTGCGCTATTCGCATTACTGTGAGGTTTCTTTTCTCCTGCTGTACTTATAGGGTGCTGACATCATCAGTGTTTAGAAAGAGGAATGTGCATCATGCAGTGTGTTCTTCTAGTTGCCAAAAGGGACACTTATTTCATACAGAACTGCACACACACGAACCCCCCTCACCCAAACACACACTGAGCATTTGTAGGATTCAAACCCCTACCTAACTATGTTATGACACTTGAGAGAGATGCATTAGCGGAGCACGCTATTCACATTACTGGGAGGTGTTGCTTCTCCTGCTGTTCTTATAGGGTGCTGACATCATCAGTGTTTAGAAAGAGGAATGTGCATCATGCAGTGTGTTCTAGTTGCCAAAAGGGACATTTCTTATACATACACTAACCCCCCTCACCCAAACTGAGCATTTGCAGGATTCAAACCCCTACCTAACTATATTATGACACTTGAGAAAGACGCATTAGGGGAGCACGCTATTCGAATTACTGGGTAACTGTATTTCTCCTGCAGTATTTATAGGGTGCTGACATCATTATTTATATAGAAGTATGTACATCTATTACTATCTGTCATTTAGGGGGATAGCATATATATGCAGTAACAGCCGCCTACTTCAGAGTCAGATACGCACATCAGCACTGCCAGGTTATGTTTTATACCATGCTTCATGACCACAGGATCTGTAACACACAACACAACCAGTTCAGACTACCCCTCCCATATCCAGGACACACACTTTGCTTCCCTGGGAACAGTGTAGGATATGAAGGTGTTCACATACACCATTACAGTGGTTAATGTCAGGTACAGGTATATTGTGTGGGGGAACTACTCAGGCCTCAACAACATCACCCTACAGCCACTACAATTTGTGAATCCATGTGCTATGGCAGGACCACTCATCAGAGCTACAAGGGGGAATACATATTGGACCTGACCATCTGCAACATGGGGACTGTAAGTTTCACACCAGAGGTAGACCACCATTGTTAATATCTGACCATACCCAACTTTCCCTGGACATCCATATCCCATCCCCACCCCCAGCAAGGAAGTCACTGCAATCAAAGTATTTATCAAAAGCAGACTTTGCACTTGTGAAGACTGTGGTGGAAGACTTCAAAGGACCCATGCTGGGGGATTATACAGGCCACTCTGCATAATCCTTGACAATAGCATTCTATGAGCATCAGGAAGGTTTGCATTGATCATGCTATCCCAAATAAACCCATGACTCCTCCACAACAGGAGACCTGTCTGGTGTACACCAGACATATATAAGCTGTACAACAGAAGGAGGGAGCTAATACATTACAGAGCAATATCCCACAGAGGGAGGATGTCTCTGAACAGTATTGGCACGACACTTCAATCCCTCAAACTCATCACGTCAAGGTGTTGACAGTGACATTGTCCAGACACTGCAGATAAGGCTCCCCTCAGTCTGTAATTGATGCCCAATTACTGTTATAAGTCCTTGCCAACCATCTTCCAGCAAACACCAGCCACATGGATGTGACATTGCAAATTCAACCCCTGGGATCTCCACTGTGTCCCTGCTTGATGGAGGCACAGCACACTAGCCTTAAATGGTGCCTTCTGTGACCTACTTTACAGAGGCACAGTAGCCTACTGTACTGGGGAGGCAGATGCCAAGCACACTCTGGCTAAGCTTGTATTCCCTAGGGCAAACAGCCTAGTATTGACCTCTACACCCATATGTTTAATTTTCAGATGCACAATATTTGTTGCTGATAAACTGTTTGCAGGTCTTTATTGCCATAGCTTTCTCTGTTTCTATGAACAACTTGTGTATCTGTGGAAGATGTTTGAATATGAGAGGGATCCACTATTTAACTTATGTCTCTGTAGTCATTTAACTGTGTGCACTGGGCAGATTGCTGTATTGTGGTTGGTTCCTGTATTAACACATACAAATACCAGATATGTGTGACCAACTGCTAAACTGAGACATGGCCTAAGTGTGTGAGCATGCCCAGTTCAGGCTTTCCATGGCTTGTTGCCTGACATATGTCTCATTTATCAAAGTGTGCGAGCATGTCCAGTGTGTGCTTTTCATATGTTGAAATCTGCAGTCCACCACATTTGTGGTTGTGTGTGAACTTCAACAATATTTCACATTTATAGTTGTGTGTTGGGATTCATGTTGTGTACTTACTGCCCAACTGCTTTGTGTCTGAACCCAACAGGGATTATACTGTGCCTGCAGGGTTTCCATGGGATAGTTTGCATACAGTTGTCAACATCCTTTCATACTGACCAAACACTGTAATATTGTATAGTGTACTGGTTCAGTACTTTCACTGTGGTGGACAGTATCCTGAGTTTCAGTCCTATCACTGCTTTAAATATTCATAGTGAGCACACCAGACTGGTTAAGGGCCAGTTGTGCACATATGACCATGTTGCATTTTGTTCGGATATGGACTACTTAAACCAGGCTTGTCCAACATTGGTAGTGTATTCCACAACTTGGGTGGACATTGACAAACACTAGCGATGTGCCCTAGGCCATTTCTACTGCTAGTCAGAGAGTGTGTTTGTCCGTCAACATACATTGTAACTGGATTTTGACATGACATATTTCAAGGTTAGTATACTGTGCCTCTGTCTACCTGTGACATAACAGTGATACCCAGGGTAAACCTACCATCTCCCATCCACTCATCAAGATTCCTGTTGAGGAGAGTCAATGAGGGACTCTCTGGCTAACCTGTACTGGGAGTTTACTCAAGAGTGGAGGGAGCTTCTGGGTTATGGATCAATCACTACAGCATGTCCTATGTATGTCAGAGCTGGGGTTCAGGTCTCTCATGTGCATAGCTCACTGGCATTCAGATTGTACCAGGTGCAGCATGTTCATTGATTCCAGCTTGGACATGGCTTTATACATCAGGCACAGATTGCCTCTGGGCAGGCAGTATGACACTGTGTGGAGCTGCAGTTTGTTTAATCAGGCAACACATGGCATCTGTTCAAGCTCTTTGATCCTCCTGGTGAGGTACTTTTGGGGTATTTCCAGTTGCTGGAGGTGTCTGCTGAGGTACATCCCACAGGGGCCATTGTACTCAATTGTGAGGCTGATGAAGGATGACTGAAGAGGCACAATGACCTCCCCTGATCTAGATCTGACTACCTTTATGATTAGGTGGGTATATGGTATGTTTCTGTAACCACTACAGCCACATGGTTGTCAAATGCAAGATATCTATCAAATTGTGTCCCCAGGTCTCTTATTACTT
The DNA here is from genome assembly GCF_019279795.1 of Protopterus annectens. NCBI lineage: Eukaryota > Metazoa > Chordata > Ceratodontiformes > Protopteridae > Protopterus > Protopterus annectens. The sequence continues at coordinate 57,252,769 of NC_056730.1, read as the reverse complement.
CTAAAGTACTTAATGGGTTAACACCTATATGGTAATTGGTGGGAAGTTACTGTTTATCCACAGGGGATGACTATACACTTTTCTGCAATTAGCTTGATGACATGGCTCTGGCACCAGTTGGCTGTTTCTATGTGGCCCTTTTGTAGGATGCTTGTGTCAGCTGGAGGGTCAGATATGGTGCCCAGTTTGTAGTCCTCTGCAAACTTGTTCAGGCAGAGCCCTTCCATGTTGGCCTGTACCTATGGGAAATATATACCAAACAAGGGAGGTCCCAGGACCGAGCCTTGTGGGATGCCAGTTGCAGCTGGTTTGTAGTCTGACATGACCCTGATCAGCATCTTGCCCCCACCAAGAATGATGCCACAATACAAAGACAAGATGATCAGCTTTAATAATTGGCTCAAGTACTGGTGTCATTCTAAGGGGATCCAATGTCTGTCTGCCTGGGATGACATGTTGGACAAGCCACGCTGCTTCGCAAGGGACGGCTTGCACCTGTCACCACTGGGCTTCCGGATATTGGCTAAGGCTCTTGCCACCCCCATAGTGCCTTTTATAGGTAAGGCTCAAAAGACAAACCCACCACCTTAGAAAACAAAAATGGAAAAAAACTAAGGGTAATGCTGCTCAACGCCAGAAGTCTAAATCTCAAGATGCAGGCACTTGATGCACTCCTCAGTATGGAGAACATCGACGTCTGTGCAGTAACTGAAACCTGGTTCAAGGCTCCTGAGAGCACCCCAGCGCTACCAGGATATACCTCGTATCATGCTTTTCGGCCCCAAAACCTGGGCTGAACCACAAAGGGAGGGGGAGTGTCCATATTCATCAAGGACACCCACACCTCCAGGTTAGTAGCAACACATGAAGCATCAGAGACCATACAGGTGCAACTAACCATAGGCAAAACTGCTATACAACTGGCAGCATGTTACAGACCACCCTCCCAATCTCAGGAACCCCACTCAGCCTTCCTGAAGACATTGGAGGATATGAATGTATCACAAAATACCATCATACTGGGAGAATTCAACTACTCTAACATAGATTGGGTACATTATTCTAGCCCTAACACCCTAGCCCAAAGGTTCCTGGAATTCATAAATTCAAATACACTGGAACAACTAGTCACCTCTCCCACTAGGGGAGATAATATACTAGACCTGATCATCACAAACATGGGGACAAAATGCTCCACACTGGAGGTATACCCCTCACTAGTGAGATCTGACCACAAACTAATCACCCTGGATATACATATCCCACCTCCACCCCCAGCACAAAAGACCACAGTGAAAAACTTCTCAAAAGCAGACTTCACTCTTCTTAAGACTGAGATGGTATCCTTTAAGCCCACTGGGCCAATGGATACCACATCCCACATTGCTGAATCCTTCACAAATGCTTTCTATGGACATCTCCAAGAATGCATGGATCATGCAATCCCAAATAAATCCAAGTCCCTCTCCACCAAAGGCAAGCGTCCTGTCTGGTGGACCTCAGCCATTAACAAATTGTATAACAAAAGAAGGAAGCTACTGCACGACAGAGCAAAATCCCATAAGGGGAAGACATCTCTGATCAACACTAGCAGAAAACTACGTTCTCCCATAAAAACATCCAAGGCCAACTTTGAGAGAAAAATCGCTAAGGGCACTAAAGATAACCACAAAGCCTTCTTCAGCTATGTTAGAAACCTGGGCGGAAACCCTCAGATATGCTCAGAGTTAGTTCACAACAACAAAAAATACATTGAACCCACAGATATTACCAACATTCTGGCTGACAGGTTCAGTGCATATTTCTCCCCTCCCTCACCCCCAAAAGAAGAAATACTTATCCCAGCTGAATGTAATCTCCCTGTCATCTCAGATGTCCAAGTGAGAGCCGCCCTCAGCAAAGATAAAAACACAGCATCAATGGGACCTGACGATATCCCAGGTTGCGTGCTACGTGAACTCCAAGAGGAGCTAAACCCGCACATAAAAATGCTATTTAACCTTAGCCTTACTACAGGATATGTACCTGAACACTGGCGTACAGCAACAGTGGTCCCACGCCACAAAGGGGGTACCTCAACAGGCCCTGGGAACTACCGCCCCATAAGCTTAACCAGCCTGGTCTGCAAATCTACGGAAAGAATCATTATGGAACTCATAAACAGAGACATTGGGGACCTACAGACACTTGACCCCACCCAGTTCAGCTTTGTAAAGGGCAGATCCTGCCTTTTGAACCTGGTTGACTTTTTCAAAACAGTCACTAGAGCCATTGATGAGGGCAAAGCAGTCCATACAGCCTACCTGGACTTGGCTAAGGCCTTCGACACAATACCCCACTCAGGCATCATAGATAAGCTCAACAGCTTAAACGTAAACCCTTATGTCACTAGATGGGTTGCAAACTGGCTAAAGGACAGAACCCATAAAGTTAAAATCGCTGGAGCAATGTCAGACTCAAAGCCAGTCACAAGTGGTGTCCCACAGGGATCTGTCCTGGGACCCCTCTTGTTTGGCATTTATTTCTCAGATGTTAAAACAAACATGGGAGGGTTGTGGCTGACAAAGTTCGCAGATGACTGCAAACTAGGCACCATAGTCGATACACCAGCGGACACATACATCCTACAAAAAGGCCTCACAGAAATGGACAACTGGTGCCGGAGCCATGGCCTTAAACTAAATGCCAAAAATGTATAGTCATCCCCTTTGGGAAAAACAAAGTACCCACAAATTATCACATAGACAGCAACCCACTGAGTACGGAAAAATTAATCAGAGACCTAGGGACCCAAGTCAACAGCGACCTCTCATCTGACACCCACGTTGCCAAAGTGGTTAGAAAAACATTCTACCTTGCACACCTTATCATGAAGGGATTCAAATCCAGATCCAAGGATGTCATTGTACCCCTATACTCCTTCCTCATCAGACCCATGATTGAGTACAATGCCCCATTTGGTATGTACCTCACCTGGCATTTGCAACAGCTGAAGAGACCACAAAAGTACCTCACCAAGATGATCAAGGGTCTCCAACATATGTCTTATTCTGCCAGACTAAAGAAACTCCAGCTCTATTCAGTAGCATACCACCTGCTCAGAGGTGATCTCTGCCTGACGTACAAGGCCATGTCCAATCAGGAACTGATGGACATGCTCCACCTCAAAAAATCCAAATCCATCAGAACCACGAGAGCTAAAGACTTAAACCTCGGCACAAGTATGAATAGGACATGCTGGAGGGATAGATTCATAACCCAAAGGCTTCCCATGCTCTGGAACAAGATCCCAGTTTATGTTAGGCAGAACCCCTCACTGACTCTCTTCAAGAGAAATCTTGATGAGTGGATGGGAGATCGTAAGTTTACCCCAGGGGTCACATCTGTGTCACTACTAGACAGGGGCACAGTAAACTAATTCTATTATATAAGGGGAACTTCACTGTGTCACTACTAGACAGAGGCACAGTATTCTAAATCTATTCTGTGCATTTTTGTACCATTTCATGGGGTGGCGAAAGCCACATCACTATGGCTAGGCTTACAAATGCCCCAGGGCAGATAGCCTAGTACTAGACTATGAAACTATGAAAACATGGCTGCAGAATTTCTGACCATGTCAGTTCTGTCCTTGGGCTGGTTTTCAACCCATCTACTGACATAGGGGTTTATATTTAAGCTGGTAAGCTTATCTATAATGAACACGTGGGGTATTGTATGGAAGGCTTTTGCAAGGTCCAGATAGGCTGTGTGGACCACATTCCCCTCATCACTGGCTTTGATGACTGTTTCAAATGAGTCAAACATGTTTAAGGGGCAGGATCTGCCCTTAAGAAAGCCACGCTGGGTAGGGTCCATTGTTTGTAGGTCCCCAGTATCTTTATTTCTGAGGTCCATGATGATCATTTCCATAGCTTTGCAGACCAAGCTTGTCAGGATTCTGGGGTGATAGTTTGCAGTATCCATTCAGGCACCACCTTTGTGGAAAGAGACCACTGTTGCTGTACACTGCTCTTTGGGTACATATCCTGTGGTAAGGCTGAAATTGAGCAGTAGTGTTATTTGGCGTTCCATTCTTCTTGGAGTTCATGTTGAACACAGCCCAGGACACCATCTCGTACCATTGATGCTGTGTGTTTTGCTTTGAAGATGCTGGCTGTTACCTCAGCATCTGCAATGTCAGGGGGCCAGCACTCTGCTGGGATAGATATTTGGCATTTTGGGGGGTGGGGGGTTTGCACTGAACCTGTCAGGTTGGATGTTGGCAATGTGTGTGGCTTTGGTGTATTGTTTGTTATATTTGGTAATTCAGAGCATATCTGTGAATTCCCAACAAGGTTCCTACCATAAGTTAAGAAAGCCTTGTGATTATCCTTAGTGTCCTGTACAATTTGTATCTTCATAAGTTCATAGGTTCATACTAGGCTATCTGCCCTAGGGCATTTATAAGCCTAGCCAGAGTGTGTGTGGCTTTCGCCACCCCTTGCTATGTGAATATTATGCCCATTTAGGGTTTACTTTACTGTGCCTCTGTCTAGACGTGACACAATGAAGACCCCCAGTGTAAATCTATGATCTCCCATCCATTTGGCAAGATTCCTGTTGAAGAGAGTCAGTGAGAGGCTCTGCCTAACATGGAGTGGGATTCTGTTCCAGAGTGTAGGGAGCCTCTGGGTTATGAATCTGTCCCTCCAGCACATCCTATTTATTTATGTGTTGAGGTTGATATCTGTCGCTCTTGCGGCTCTGATGGATTTGGATTTTCTGAGGTGGAGCATGTCCATCAATTCTGTATTGGACATGACCTTGTACATCGGGCATACATCGCCTCTGCGTATGCAGTATGTGACTGCATACAGCTGGGGTGTTGTCAGCCAGGCAGTATATGACAAATGTTTGAGACCCTTTATCCTCTTGGTGAGCTACTTTTGAGGTCTTTCTAACTGCTGCAGGTGTCGGGTACGGTACATCCCAAATGGGGCATTGTACTTAATTATGGGCCTGATAAGAGAAGAGTATAGGGGCACAATGACCTCTCTTGATGTAGATGTGAATTCTTTCATGATAAGGTGGCCAATATAGGTGGTCTTCCTAGCCACGTTGGCAATGTGAGTGTCACATCTGGTGTTACTGTCCACTTGTGTCCCTAGGTCCCTGATTACTTCTTCCATATGTAATGGATTACCACCTATGTGGTGATTTGTGAGTACCTTGTTTGGTATTTGGGGAGACATTCATACTCTCCAGTGTCTTCAGGAAGGCTGAGTGCTGTTCCTGGGTCTGAGAGGGTGGTCTGTAGCATGCTACAAACTGTACAGCGGTTTTGCCTACAGTTAGTTGCACATGGATGGTCTCTGATGCTTCGTGCATTGTCAGTAACCTGGACGTGTGGGTATCTTTGCTGAATATAGATACTCCCCCTCCTTTTGTGGTTTGGTCCGGGTTTTGGGACCGAAAAGCATGATATGAGGTATAACCTGGTAGTGCTGGGGTACTCTCAGGAGCCTTGATGCAGGTTTCCATCACTGCACAGACATCGATGTTCTCCATACTGGGGAGGGCCTCGAGAGCATGCATCTTGAGGTTTAGACGTCTGGCATTGAGCAGCATTACCCTTATGTTTTTTCCAATTATGTTTTCTAGGGAGGTGGGTTTGTCTTTTCAGCCTTGCCTACAAAAGGCACTATGGAGGTGGCAAGAGCCTTAGCCAATATCCAGATGCCCAGGGGTGACAGGTGCAAGCCATCCCTGGCAAAGCAGCGTGGCTTGTCAAGCATGACATCCCAAGCAGACACACATTGGATCCCCTTGGAATGACACCAGTAATTGAGCCAATTGTTAAAGCTGATCATTCTGTGTTTGTACTGTGGCATCATTCTTGGTGGGGGTAGGATGCTGCTCAGGGTCAGAGTCATACCGGCCTGGCCTACATAATCGGAGAGCTCCTCTATGTCTCTTTACATGTAGCCCAGGGAGGTACGTCTCAGGTCATTCACACCAGCATGGACAATGACTGAGTCATATTTGTACTTGCTTTGGAGTGACATGCGTGCTTGTGTTATGTGGCGGATTGTAGCAGCCTACAGGCAGCTTACTGTACCCTTTTCCTTGTTCAGTCGGTGAGCGGGACATAAGCGTGTCTGACTATGGAGTCACCTATTACAAGTCTATCAGGCATGTTGTTTGTCCTTACGGGCTGTGACTGTTTGGCACACCGACTTTGTGTACTATGTGTTGCATGTGCTATGTTTGGGGGTAGTGGTTGCTTGGGTGTCTGCTTTGGAGGCCTCTGTTGATTTGGTGTTTTTTAATTAGAGCCTCCGGGAATATTTTTGTGTGTTTATGTCTTTGGTTTGCAGTTGTGAAAGGTCTATGTGAGACTGGGTTTGTGGTGCGTGTGGTTACCTTCTCCTCCTGACTAGTTTAGACAGTACTGAGTTGAGAGAGCTCAGCCTCCAGTTTGGAGACGTGGTTGCATCTCTCACATATATTTGTATTTCTTGGGGGGGGGGGGTTGTCTGTGTACATGGAGCAGGTGTAGCATTGCCCAAGATTCACAGATTCAACTTGTTGTAGCTGGCCTTAGTGGATTTTATGAGTGGCTATATTTTACTGCCATAATACTGATCAGAGATTACTTCCCTTTTTGGGTTTGCTCTATCATGTAGTGGCTTCCTCATTCTCTTGCATGGTTTGGTAATGGCTGGGGTCCACCATGCCAGATGCCTGCATGTATGGTATTGGGCCTTGGTTTTATTTGGGATTGCATAATCCATGCATTCCTGACTGTGTTCATAGAATGCATTTATAAAGGGTTCTGAGGTGTGGCCCATATTTTCCACAGGCACAGGGCCTTTAATGGATTCCACATCAGTTTGGAGGAGTGCAACATTTCCTTTACACATGTTTTTCACTGTGGTTTTCTGGCCAGGGACTGTGGTCAGGATGTGAATATCCAGTGTGATTACTCTATGGTCTAATCTTACCAGTGAGGGATACACTTCTCATCTGGCCATAGAGTACCCATGTTGCTGATTATCACATCCAGTATGCTTACCCCTCTTGTGGGAGTGGTACGTTGTTCCTGAGCATTTTGGTTTATGGATTCTAGGAACCTTTGGCCTAGGGTGTTGGAGCTGGAATAATGCTCCCAGTGTATGGTTCAGTATTTTCAGTCACCCAATATAATGTTTGGAGAGCTTGATATTTCCATGTGTTCCAACATAGGCCAAGTGCAGTTCCTGGCATTAGGAGGGTAGTCTGTAGCAGGCTACAAACTGGCAGGCAGTCTTAGCCACTGTTACTTGACCATGGATAGTCCAAGCTGCTTCTTGCTGTGGTACCAACATGGGGGTGTGGTTATCCTTGACAATTATTGCTACTCACCCTCCTTTTGTAGTTTGTTCCATGTTTAGGGGCTGTAAAGCACGGTATGAGGTGTAACCTGGTAGTGTTAGGGTGCTCTTGTGAGCCTTAACCCAGTTTTCTGTTACAGGACAGATATCAACATTCTACATGCTGAGGGGAGTTTAGACTGCATGCATCTTGCAGTTTAGACATCTGGCATTGGGTAGCATTACATCTAAGTTCTTATCCCTTGTGATACCTATGGAGGTGGGTTTGTGTTTTGAGCCTTACCTATTCAAGGTACAGTGGGGGTGACAACAGCCTTTGCCAGGATCCTAATGGCCAGGACTGATAGGTGCACACCATCCCTAGCAGGTGGAGCATCATGTCTTGCTCAGCATGTCATCCCAGGATGGCACGCATTGGATCCCCTTTGACTAACAGCAATACGTAAGCCAATTATTGTGATTGATCATCTCGTCTTCATATTGTGGCATCATGCTTGGTGAGGGTAGGATGTTAGTCAGGGTCATCAAGTTTGCATATACTACATGGTGTTACATTGCTTAACACATGGCAATCATGCCTCAGGTGGTGATGCAGGGCTGTCAATGTTGGATGCACATACTGCACTCCCTGTACATGTTTGATAGCAGGTTGTGTCAACTTAGGCATCCCTTTTACTATATGTGTGAGTCAGAGAGAGGTATCATTTCCTGGGTTCCTACTGAGCCAGTGTATGTGCAATGCATTGCAGCTTTGCCAAGGCCAAGGCATACTGGGCACGCCTCCTTCTGCCTACTGGGGCAGGCTCAGGTTGTTCCTCCTCCGAGTCACGCTCTGCCTGTGATTGGCTTGGCAATGGTGGGGGGCTGTTTGACCCAGCCCTATGCTGGTCCTGCTGCAGCTGTTTTCGCAGAATCATATTATGTAGCATAGCACATACCATGAACATTTGGGTACATGTAGTTGGTGAGTACTGCAAGGCTCCACCAGATGTGTCCAGGCACCGGAACCATGACTTGAGCAGCCCAAACACATGCTCGATTACATTTCGTGTTTGTGCGTGTGCCTCATTATGGCGTTCTTGTTCAGGTGTGTGTGCATTTCTGATGGGTGTCTTCAGCCACGGCTCCAGTGCATAGCCAGCATCCCCCACTAAGTGACCATGTGGGATGTCCCCATTGGCAAATGTCTGGTACAGCTGCGTCAAATGCCAGATATGGGAATCATGGTAGCTTCCAGGGCAGCCACCATACACATTCATTATTATGCCCTGGGCATCACACACAACCTGGCAGTTGATGGAGGGGAAGCCCTTGTGGTTAATGTAGGCCCTACCCCGCTCACCGGCTGGTGCTTTGATGTGTATATGCGTGCAGTCTATTGCACCCACTACCTCAGGGTATTCTGCTATTTGCTGGAAGAGACGCATATTGCTGGCCAATACCTCACGGGAATTGGGGAAATATACATGCTCACCGACATGTGCTGACATGGCATCCAGGAACTGGTGCAGTACCCTGGATGCTGATGCCTGTGATATCCCCATCATATCACCAGTTGGTCTCTGGAAGGTACCTGTTGCTAGTATTCTTAGGCCAACACATACCTTGGTTTCCACTGGGATGGGTTCCCCTCTGTTGATTCTGTGTGTGAGGTATGGCCTGCACAGCTCAACAATTTGCTGCAGGAGGTCTCTGTCCACTCTATAGTGCTCCACTATCCCCAGCTCATGTAACCCCTGGTAGGTACACTCTTCTCCGTCTCCTCACTGTGGGTTGTCTGGCAGCATTTGCATAGTCACCACCCTCAGCAAGTTGCATATGTCTCCTTATAACAGCTATGGCAGCCCCTAGCATTTTTGGTCTGAGTGAAGCTTTTTCAGTTTTCACTTCTAATAGCTTACTCCTCTGTTGCAGTGTCTCTTGAGAGAAACATTCTGCACTGTTGTTTGCAGAGTTTTAAGTGCTGGGCTGGACTACTGTTCTGCTTGTGTAATTGCCTGCTTCTGATTGTTTTCACCTGCTAGCTCTGCCAGTAATCCCTGCTAGCTTCCTACTATTTCCCATGCTTCCTTTTTCCCTTCTGTTTCCTCAGGGGGGAGCAACGCGCATACCAGCAAAATCATGCTCACAGTGGCTAACACGCACGCACACATGCTTAGACGGACTAGAATCTGCTTATTCTGGTTAAAACGCATGCACACCAGCGCAAACAAGCTTACAGGTGTTTAAACAGGCTCCTACATGCTTATTCTGCCTTAAACGCGCGCACTCACGCTTACATGTGTGCACTCTATCTTACTCGCGCCTCCCAGCGCGCACATTCGCGCATGCACGCCCAGCAAGAAACTTTGGTGTTATCCATAGTGTACACCTTCCATTTCTTGGCTTTCCCATGCCTACTTGTTGACACTCCTCTTTCCATGATGTGTGACTGACAGCTTTCACATGCCACTGTGCTCCAATGAGCTGCATTCCTTTCATACATCTCCTACTCTGTTACTCCCCCTTATCCTACTCCTACACTGCACAGAATGTGCTCATTTTCTATGTAACATTGCAATTCACTATCCTACCACTCATTTACATAGGATTGCCTACTAATGCTTAGTTACATGTTTTACACTCCGCTTCCCCCCTTAGCAACCCCTACTCGGTGGTCATGTTGTTTTAGCCTGCTATTCCCTTCCATTGTAAATTCATGTTTTGCATAAACCCACATTTGTGGGTTTAATATTTTTACTTTTATGTTTTTTATGGCGCAGCCCGTTTGCGCGACGCTGCGCTACGTTTAAACATCGGCGATCGCCAAAAAAAAAAATAATTATTTCATGTTTGCATCATGGTACATTGCCAGTGGCCACATATTTGGCCATTGGCATGCTGCCTGGGACATTTGCAACCTTTATTTGGAGCTGACAAGGCTCCATTGTGTTATTTGCAGAACGGTACTCAGTTATCAACTGAGTACATTTCTGCAGATAACACGGCTCTTACATGGGCAAGTTTCTGCTTCCTGGATAGCGAAATTACCTCATTTGCATGCCTTTCAGCTGCAAGTGAGGTAATTAGCATATCCACACCCTGCCCGTGTAAGAGCCATTTTAGGTGCTCTCTTACACCCACATTCAGGCTGTTCCTGGATCGCGATGGCTGCATGGAGTCTTACACTACTCTTAGACTCTGTGCAAGCCATCGTGAATCCTGCCCATTGTGTTTTCAAATGTATGACTGAGAGTATATTGTCTACTGTATTTCTGTAACTATAATTTTACTATCTGGATTTTCATGGCCTTCACAATTTTGTAAGACACATACACAACTGGATCTATATCCAATAACCTTGTCAGGTCACACACATACTTGTGAAACAGCTCAGACAGTCACCCATATTTATATATTGCTCCTGACTGTGTCTGAGCAGCACATCTCCAGAGACAAGGGTGACCACAACACAATTGTGTTGTATAGCCAATTTGACTAAATCAAGTGTGTCAAGAAGATGTGTGTGAAATGGAGAGTTATGTATGGGATGTTTTTTTTTTTTTGTAGGACAGTTGCCCATTTAATTTTTATTTCAGAAATAGAGGAAAGTTGGGTAAGGGATGTAGGTATGTGTGGGTCAGGTAAGTTGGATGGGTGAGGAATCAATTGCAGACAGACAAAACAAAGAGAGAAGAGGCAGTGACACTGATGGACACAAAAGGTTGGGTACATCATGATTTGGGTGAGACTGGGGATATCCCGAGCCCATGGTCATCAAGCTGGGTGACAATGATAATCGAGTCCGCACCCACTGGACTGTCATCATTGTCACTTCACTCAGCCAGTGGTTGGAGTGCTGTGTTTGATGTCTCCTCCTCCTCTTCCCAGTACTATGCAAAGTGATGGAGAGCAGCCTCTCCAGATGGTGTAGGCATGCACCAATGGTGCAGAACACAACCCTCTGCACCATTCCTGGCAACTCTGTGTGGGTGATGAAATCACCACCTCTGTTATTGCTCCTGGAAGATACCACTGGACTAGCCCCCAGGTCAGGGCTACCTGATGGTGCAGGTAGTGCAGGGGCAGCAGAGGCAGTGCTGCCAGGTTGGCTCCCAGACATGCTGGACATTGGTGCTGGAGCCCATGAAGGGGCGCAGGTGAATCCAGTGGGGCTGGCCTACCCCGCTGTGCTGTGTTGTATTTAGTGACATGGTACACATGGATGGCATGGACACAGTTTTAAAACACATAATAAAATTAAATAAAGAAAATTAAAATAAAATAAAATAACATAACAATTAATGTTTACAATGAAGTAAAATAACATAAAAATAAAATAAAAAAGAGAGATAAGAATTGGGGTGACAGAAAAAAAGAGACAAGATTAGTACCTTAATATGTGACATACAGTGCATTAATACAATTATTTCACTCTGTTATCTTAACTTTTACATTTAAGACTACCACCTCTGAGAAGATGCACACTATACTACAGATTGCAGCAAGTAATAATTGAAATGTGCAGATACTACACATATACATTTCCAGTTATAAAGATTACAGTTTACAGCAGGGCATTTGTGTCACTGGTATAGAGGTTTTAATTTAATATAAATATTATTGAAGAAATAACAGTATTGTATAGTTGTGAAGTGTGGACTTTTAATCCACAATTTCTGACTAAGATCTAATATAGTACTCTTGGTTTGTACTACAGTCTTATGCATGCATACTTGCTTTTACAGTTGGAATATGCATGCTCAATTTGATACAACCCTATAAAATTTCAAAAATGCTATCTTTAACTTTTAATACTACAATAACACTGCTCTTCTGCTGCATACAGTACATATGACATGCTTCCCTCATTCTTGACAATATAGTCCCCTGAGCTCAGACATTGCACTCCAAATCACTGGCAGCTGTGGAAAAAACAGAACAGAACACCATTAAGAGTACCAGTTTTGCCTATATTCAGCTTTCTAAGTCTTACAAGTACTGTCTGTAGATGATACTTACACACAATGTGGGATGTCCTCAGTCCTAAATTCCTCAATCCAATGGTCGAGTGTATCCCTCTTCATCCTCCGTAGGTCACCATAATGATGCCAACATTGCTGTCCAGTGCATAGGATACAAGTGCACTGGATACAGTCTGAACTAAAGTATCCAAAGCTTCAGACTTGTACTGGCAGCCACAATAGTGCCCCTGTGGAAGCCTTTGCCTGTGGTTCTTAACTAGGAGTCCATTGAATATCCTGGACTCTTGGACATCCCACCTCTGTGCCCTAAACCTGGCACCTTTCTGACAAACGCCTGCCATGTCTACCACGGATCAAAAGCAATGGAGACTGATGCTTTACCGCCAGTTCCAGTTATCACATTTACTGGAGTGTGCACACTGTTTGCACTGCTACACTCCACTTACCATTGTGCAAACACTTTGCCCAGGGGTGCGCATCCCTGAGCAATGCATATGTGCGATGGCAAGTAGACAGCAGCAGTGGCAAGCAGTGAGACATTACATAATTGCAATTGCAATTGCAAAGTTAGTGGCTGCACAAGCAGTTGCGTATGTGTCTTAGGCAAATGTGAAAGCCATGCCAGTCCAGATAGAAGAATTATACTTACAGGAATATTGTAGATAGTATACCCACAATCACATATCTGATAATAAATCTGATAGTACATAGATAACTAAATAAATGATGCAATACTAGTGTCTCATTTCTCATACATATAATGAATATCAGCTCCACTATCTCCAGTGTTATAAGTGAGAGTGACTATAATGGAAAGTGGACCAACAGTAAAACTGTATGGCATATCTAGTATTCAAACCAGGGATCATGTGTATGATAGTCCTACACATGCACCTGTTGCCACAAGAAAGTTGACGTAACACTTGTCTATCTTTCAGTTCTTTGCTGTAAACTGCAATGTCACAACAATGGAATAAAAAGGTTGCACAGCCAGTAATAGAACCTAGGACCACCTGTACTCCAGCCCTACACTTACACCTGCTGCTACAGGACTAGTTATGTGACATCCCTTACTTTACTAATCATTCTTATGGTCTCACTGTTGCCCACCGTACAATGCCACTTAGCATGTTTGTGCAATGCCCAATAGCATTAATTGAATGCATCCAGTTTCTATTTTTTGCTGTCTGGGTCCTGTCTGCTTGCTGGGTGGTGCAGTTGTCCAGTTTCCACACTGCCACCCTTCACTCAAACAATGTAAGCAATGTAAACATTGTCTGTGTCTACACCCCCCCCCCCCCCCCCAGGGAGGAACACAGAAACCATAGAAGACTTCTTATATTGGTTATCCAATAACTACCCCCAAGAAACAATTGTTCTTAGGGATTTCAACATTTACTGAAACTCTTGCTGTTGTGAAACCCCCACAACCCACATAAACCTCTATGGATTTACTCAACTCATAACCTCCCCTTCCAGGACAGGAAAAACCCAATAACAAGGAAAGTACCCTAGACTGGATACTTGTCAATACCTATCTTCAATCCTATAAATCAGGCACTTTTTCCTGATGACCTAAGTGACCAGTGTCTCACCTATGTAATCAAGCTCAGAGTAGACTGCTCCTACCAACCCACCTAAAGAACATTAAGAAACAACAAGAATTTTATTCTCACCAAGTTTCAAAATGAACTTAAGGCATGCAACTGGTCAGTACTAAAAAGTCTCCCCCTAGATGAAGCAGTAGCATACTTTTACAAAAAATTCCTTACTATTCTTAACTCCCATGCTCCCAGCCGCTCTATTAGAACCAAAGTTAATACTGCACCATGGCTTTCGAAAGATACCAAAACCAAAATTTCACTCAGGAACAAAACATGGGCCACCTACCGAAAAACAAAAGACCCACTTGATCAACTAAGATTCAGACAGCTAAGGAATAATGCCAAAAAATCCATAACCTTAGACAAAAAGAATCACTACTACCATCTACTGCAAAAACACCAAAACAAACCTCAAAAGTTCTGGGCAGGAATAAACAAACTACTCCACCCAGGCTAAACCGCCACTCCACCCCCTTAGCTTCCCAACAAAAATCCCCAGTAGACATTGCTAATAACTTCAACAGCTTCTTCACAGATACTCTCCAAGTGGCTCTAATTCTAATGCAGCCACACCTAGTACCCAAACCAACTTCACCTTCCAACCTGTTCCTACTCAACTTATTCATGCCCTACTTAAGAAACTAAGTCCCACCACCCTGGCTGCCGACCTCCTCCCAGCAGACTATCTGCAAAAGGCTGCTGACACCATAGCATACCCCATCTCAATCTTGATCAACAGAGCTATATCCGAAGCTACTGTACCCACTATATGGAAAATCTCCCATGTCATACCTCTCCATAAAGGAGGCAGTTCCACTGAACTTGCAAACTTTAGACCCATAGCTATTCTGTCACCTCTAGCTAAAATTATGGAGAAGTGTGTACACACACAGCTCATGCACTACCTCTGACAGAACAAGCTGTTGTCCAACTTTCAGCATGGCTTTAAACCACACCACAGTACTACTTCTGCCCTCCACTCTTTCTCTAACTTCATTAACCACAACCACAATACTAACAAACTATCTTCAGCACTCTTTCTAGATTTATCCAAGGCTTTTGACATGGTTGACCACAAAATGCTTATAAATACCTTAAAGGCCTTCTCTTTAAACAACCATGCACTCCAATGATTTCAATCCTATCTGCATTTCAGGCAACAGGCAGTCCTTTGGCAGGACAAGCTATCATCTGACATACCCATCACATTAAGAGTCCCCCAGGGCTCGATACTAGGACCCCTTCTTTTCTCCATCTTTATCAACGACCTTCATTCAGTCATCCCAGATGCTACACGCATTCAATATGTAGATGACTCCACCGTGATTTGTTCTGACACCTTACCAACCACTTTATTTATATTAACCCAATATAGCTTCAATACAGTGGAAAAATGGCTCTTCAATCAACATCTAATCCTAAACCCCAACAAAACTAAGTTGGTCCTCTTCTCCCCTGCATGCAGGACCCCCCCCCCTGCCATCTTTCAACATAATCGCTAACAATGGCACTATCATCTCCCCAGAAGCCCAAACTAAACTACTGGGTGTCATACTTGATAGCAACCTGAAGTTTGATGTGCATATCAATCAAACTATCAAAACTATTAATAAAAAACTTGGCTCTCTTTACAGAATCAAACCTTTCCTTACCCCACTTGCTAGAACTGCAATTGCCCATTCCCATCTACTATCAACTCTTCTCTACGCCTCACCTCTATTCTCCAGCTTAAACAAAACAGATCTTAATAAACTATCATCCTACTATAACCACACTGCCAGATTTGCTACTGGCGCAGCCTACTGGATACACCATGTCGCAACCTAAATCGCCTAGGATGGCTTGAATTGCCAAGCCTACTGCAGTTCAACCAGCTAATAGTGGCACATAAAGTCCTTTACCAACCAGAAAATATACCCGTAGTAAAAAGTATTATCAGCCCCTACACCAGCATCTGGCTACTGTGATCATCCAGTAGACTCCTAGTTCAAACATACAAATCTAACTACTCAGCTGGGGACTCTCTGTTTGCCAACTCTGTTAGATAAACATGGAACAGACTCCCAGCTGACTTGACCTTAGAACCCTCACTAACTCAATTCAAAAACAAACTCAAGAAATACTTCAAAACTCATTGGTTATGTCCTTGCACTAACCCCGACTAGTGACCTCTCTATTTCTTAGGTGCCTTACCTTCAACTACTTTTAACTTTTTTCTACCACTCCATTTCAGGAAGGGTCAATTGTATAACTGCTGCTCAATGTGTCTTAAACCTGAATGTAATGCTATGTATATATAACTTTGAAAATAATGTTATGTTTTGTAAAGTGTTGTATAATAAGTTAGTACTATATGTGCTAAATGCTGGTATTGCTTATGACTGTAATCTGCTTGAAACTAGCATTTACTAAATGTTCAATGTGTATTATTATCTTGGAGCTTTTCTCCCCGGGCCACTGCTGAAAATGGACATGTATCCAGTCGGATTATCCTGGTCAACAAATGTAAAATAAAATGAATAATAAATAAATAAATAAATAAATAAATAAATAAATAAGATAAATGCATCCAAACCGGTCATACATTTTCTCCATTCCCGTGGTTGCACTATGTGCTGCATCATGCAAACAGTGCCCCCCCCCCCAAAAAAAAAAAATGAGACAAACAAAGACAGAAAAGGAAAACAAAAAAGAAAAAAAGGGGCAAGCAGCTGAGATGAGGAAAATCGATGTATGACATACAAACAAAAAAAGATGGCTCACATGAGATATGTCTACAGACGTCTGGATTTTAACTCTTACTCCAATGCCCCTTCTGAACACAGGGCATGTGCCTTATCCCTCCTTGCCACACAAACAGCTTTGCATAAAGAACTGAACTCATTCTGCACACAGTTAACTGCAGCAGAATCTACAGTGATATCAAATCATACAACTGTTATTTCTACATGTATTATTTTTTGGATGTAGTACATTTAGTGATCACACTACCTGTTATGATTTTTGCTTGCAAATTTACTGCTCTGTCTTGCCCTTCTGTGTTTGTTGGTCATTCTTCAGTTATCTGACCATTATATGCAGTGTAACACCAAATGTGTTAGGATATTAACTGGAAATAATATATGCAGTTGCCAACAAATGAAGGGCAGGTTGGATGTTAAGGAACACAACATGTGAACTGTGTGCTGCTTACTTACATCTAACACTTTGTAGATCTAACCTGGCACATCCAGTAGAATTAAGACAACCCGCAGTGCTATTGTGTTTTCATTCTCCCAACCCATAATCATTCACAGGTGCAATACATTAACAACAAACACTGAGGGAGAGCCTGCATTATATTTACATCACATATGTGAATCCAAGTATTTGAGATTCAGCAATTATAATGAGTTCACGCCTCATTTGCATATTCACCATTCTAACAGCCCAGAATCTATGCCTTATAAAAAGGCAACCATGTAGCTAGGCAAACTGATGGTAAGGAGAATTGTTTATGCTGGGAAGACTGCACATAAGCTATTTCTTCATGATATGTCTGTATAGAGGAGCACTGCACTTTAGAAGGTATGCTTACATTTTGTCAGCTACATACTGCATATGCTGGAATGTGTTTAAGAAAATTTTGAAGCAAAGGATTTTGCACTTTTGTCTGTATGCATTAATTAGAAGTGTACCGATGGCTTGGGCATGTTTGTCAAGCCAATTCACAAGCATACATGATTGTCAATATGTGAACATGGAATGCTCAGTGATAAATTTGTGGAAATGTTTCAGGGACAGTTCCTTTGATAGCACTTTTAGCATTTCAAAGATGGTTTGTTAGCAAAATGTGTCATTTGCCTGTTCTTCTGGAGGGTGGGAGCAAAGCTGAGTTACTGTTATGGTACAAACAAGGATAGACTGTTCTTTCGGGGGGGGGGGGTAAAGGTGAGTTAATGCTATGCCTCAAACAAGGATAAGTTGCTATTGTAACTCTCCTTGTTTTGCATCCTGCCTGTTGTTTGTATTTCACATCTCTAGGCTGTTCTGTGTTTCTCCAGTGAATAATACTGAGTGGCTGCCTTTTCTGTTTTATCTGGACACAGTTATTTTGTAGTTATTGATACCTATGTGTGTTATCCTTCTGTTGTCTTTTAGGACAACTAGCAGTATGCCACCCAGGCATGTCAATCCTCAGAGACCCCCTTCACTCATGCTGAGAGCCAGGTGATACTGGATGTCTTTAGGCAACATGGTGCTTTTCTACTGGGAGGACATCCAGTAGACATCAATCATGTTGAGGTATCAGCAGTGGATCTGACCGTGGGCATAGAAATGCCATTGCAACTCCTGATAGAGATGTTTCTTATGGTTGGGGACAACAATGAAGAATTGGCACCTCTACCATGCATGGCTCACATCTGTCTGACATACCCAGATGTTTAGCCAGCACAGAGCTTAGATGTGTTCATACAGACATTAAAACACCAATTTTACCTGGATGACCCCTACAGTCACATGCACTACAGTTACATGGTTCAGAAATGCAACTTAAGGTCTCACTGGCCATTGGTTGGTTTATCCAGATGTCTGTCTGCTTCACTTTCTTACCCACACATACTCAGTGACCTTTTGTGTCAGCCTAGGCCTCCTGCCCCCCACACAACACCCTGTGCAAGTGATGATAACTGTGCCATATCCCTGTTTTCTATATTTTGGATTCAGTGATACATAACCTTTGTGTATGATGCCCAGGGTGCATTGTGCTTAGTATGTCTGCATTTGTGATGTTGATTTGGTGATTTTACCTTTGACTTATATTGGCCTTGGAGAGTTCCTATTACGTTGTTGAAATTCCGAAAATTTGAACTTATGTTCGAAGTTTCAGAACTTCAACAACATTAAAATAAAAAAATAAAAAGAAAAGAAAAACAAAAAAACTCTTGCAAGCAGTGGGGCAAACCCCCTGCACCCCCCCAACCCCCTGCTCTTTAAATATACCAATTCCGAGATCGCACTACAGTGCAGTAAAGAGAAATGTTCCCTTTCCTCACTGTATTACAATCTCAGAGTTGGTATATTTAAAGAGCGGGGGGTGTGGGGGTGCAGGGGGGCTTGCCCCCTGCTTGCAACAGTTAGGCAGGTGTTAGGGTTTTTATTTTTTTATTATTTTTGTTCGAATTCCTGGAACTTCGAACATCTGAGTTCAATGTTCTCAGCTTTGAAGTTTCAGGAATTCGACAACGTAATAGGAACTCAGCCTTGGAAAGTTGCACAATTGATAGCATCAACATTCCCCAACTTTATTGTGAATGGTCTTGTGAGGGTTGTGAACTCAGAAACTGAAATGGGTATCATTTCTTTCTAACTTCTCTCTTTAATGGTTTTCCATGACAAGTGTATGGTGCTAAACTGGTCCATGCAGAGACCATCACTACTTTTGAGGGGTTTGATTGTGTGAATCTTTGATGCCTGAGGCCTAGTACTTTATAATGAACACATACACATCATACAAGTCTCTGCTGTCACATGTTAAGATCATTTCTGTATGAATCTCCTACCTTTTATTTAGTTACAGTACCAGTTAATGAAATACAAGGATATGCCACTCATTCATATTATTACACAATACACTCCAGGTTCAAGACTTACCTTGTAAATGCAGAGGTTGACATGGTCCTAGTTCAGGGCTGACTGTCTGATGCAAGCAGTACACCGCCAATGCATGGGGAAGTAAAGGTTGTGTGAGTTGCCTGGCATCAATGTTACTATATGCATGTGTGTAGGAGGGTGGTTTTAGGCTCCTTGGTGGTGAGTGAGTGAGTGTGCTATCTGTTGTATCTTAGCCAATGCAAGTGTATACTGAGCATGCCTACATCTGCCTACACCCACAGCAGCTGGTGGATCCCTGAATGACTCCTCATCTGTCTGTGGTGACCTTGGCATCAGTGCTGGGATGTGTGCCCCTTCCCCTTGCTGATCCTGCTGAAGTTGTTTCATCAGGATGATGTTGTGCAGCATGGCACATACTGTGACTATTTTTGTACATGTCTAAGGATTGTACTGCAGAGCTCCCCCAGATGCATCTCGACACTGGAACCTTGACTTCAGCAGCCCAGACACACACTCTATGATATTTCTGGTTTGAGCATGTGCCTTATTATGGTGTTTTTCTGTGGGTGGGTGTGCATTTCTGATCAGTGTCATCAGCCACAGTTCCAGTGCATAGCCTGCTTCCCCCAGTAAATGACTCTGTGGGATATGTACCCCACAGAAAAAACATCTGGTACAGTTGGGAGGTGTGCCAGATATGTGAACCATGGTAATACACATGACGTAGCAGTTGATAGAGTGGTAGCCATTTATTTTTATGCAGAGCCTACCCTGTTCCCTGGGTGGTGCCTTAAGTTCTATATGGTACAATGTATGGCACCCAGTACTTCAGGGTAGTTTTTTGCTCTATAGAACTCCTGCATATTTCTGTCCCTCTCTTCAGAACTACAGGGAAAATATATGTGGTCACTGGCATGTTAGAGCATAGCATTTAGGAACTGGTGGAGGATCGTAGATCCTGATGCCTATGACACCACCATCATGTAACCTATTCATCTCTGAAAGGTACCTGTAGCTAACATTCTAAGTGCTAAACATACCTTTGTCTCCACTGAGATGTGTTCCCCTTGCTTGGCTCTAACTCTGAGTTGACGACAGCCGAAATCGCAGAGTTTCTGTAGTGTGTCCCTATCCACCCTCTAGTGCCCTCCAAGTTCCATGTCATGTAGGTTGTGACAAGTTAAATGGGGCCAGAAAACTCTTCTCTTTCTTGGCCTAGACCTATTGGCATCAGTAGCAGCAGCATTGGCTTCAGCCTGTACCACATACAAATGAATTAAAGTAGCAGTAGCCCCTAACATTCTGTCCATGTAAACTCCTTTACGTGACTGTATTTCAAAAGTTTTGGAATTTGCAGAAAAAAACAGTACAGAGTCAACACGGTTGATTTATAGCTTGTTGAGTAGCTCCATTGTGTTGGATTGGTTGATTAGCATGCAACTCAGCTGCTTATGTTGTAATTACCATGCCACAGAGTTTACCTTGTTTGCACAAGGGTGCATGCCTCTACACAGCACTTACTGAATCTATTACTTGCTGTATGACTCTGCAGGGTTTATTGAATCCCCCAAATGTGATTCTTTAGTATTCTGTGCTAAGGAACCATATTATGCGTATAAGGCATAAACCAAGGGCAGCAAACACATCTGAGTGCATACAAAGCTCATCCTACTATCTTCTTACCTTCTGGTCCCTCCTCACCAAAGAATAAAAAGGCAGTCAGCGTTTTTCTTGTAACCCAACCAATATCTTACAAAAAACAGATCAAATTAATTGTTTAATGTGGTGATGAATATTTTACACATTCTTTCTGGAAGAGTGGAGTCTATTGAAGTACAGGGTCTGCAGATGCCTCAACTTGATCTGATTGTTAAGGAATAAATCTTAAACCTACTTTCAGAAAAGACTACAGAGGCCCACTTGAAGCTTCAAGTTATAACCCAACTGGCATCCTCCATAGGTGTTTACATGATTACTAAGCTAATGACACTTGGGAGACTTTTCAGTCAAAGCATGCTTCCGAAATGTATCTGACAAGTTTTGATATCCTAGTGTTATTTTAAAGTGTATAAGTAGGTTTGTGCATGGGTGATCAAGCATTTATAGGCTGCCATTGTCTGCTATAGATATAGGTGTCACATCTGGGATATATTTCTGAATCCCCATCCACAAGGTTCAAGTTAAACCTGAATTGGCTAAGGGAAAAACTCTGCTTCATTTGGTTGGGCAGGCTTCTCTAGAGAATGGATGGTCTCCAAGACACATACCTGACCTTCTAACATGTCCTATTCATGTTGAAGATTGGATAATTCTGATTCTATTTATTTTGTGACTGTGCAACAAGACCATTAAAGAAGGATCAGAGGATGCTTTATAGACCAACATAGAACACACTTCAGCACTCTGTAGGAGACTGAATAAAAGGATAGGGCTTTGTGGCAGTGTCCGCTGGACATGTTGTTTACTCCCTATATTCTTTTTGTGTAGAACCTCTGTGAATGTTACAGTTACTGCATATGACTGGTAAGATACATACCTTAGGAGCGTTTTACACAATGAGTTATCTGATGAGAACCAAGTATAGTGGAACAGTGCCATCCTTTCACCCATGTGCCACACCTTTGTTTCTAAGTTGCACAATATAGAATGATTTCCTTACCAGGTTATTGCCAACATGCATTATTAAACCTTGACCACTAGGTCTATTTTTAGAGGTA
Source organism: Protopterus annectens (assembly GCF_019279795.1). Classification (NCBI taxonomy): domain Eukaryota; kingdom Metazoa; phylum Chordata; order Ceratodontiformes; family Protopteridae; genus Protopterus; species Protopterus annectens. The sequence goes on along the minus strand of NC_056730.1, from coordinate 57,230,534 downwards.
TATTTCCAATAAGGTAGTTTCCAGGGGAAGCCATCTTCCCAAAGGATACTATTATGCATTTTCTGGCATTGAGTTTTAGAGTGTGGCTCTGGCACCAGTTGTTAGTCTGTATCAAGCCTTCTTGAAGGATTCTATGACCACTACTAGCTTACAGTCTTCTGCAAACTTGGTCAGCCACAGGTTCATGATGATGGCCTTGAATTCATAGAAGTAGATACAAAAAGGAGTAGCCTCAGCATCAAGCTTTGAGGGACTCCACTAGTCACTGGCATCTATGTAGAGATAGTCTCCCCTGTCCTAACTTCCTGTATCTTATCTGTGATCCAGCTGGCTATTCAGTGGGTGACATATGGGTTCATACCCAATTTCACTAGCTTGTCTATAAAGCCCAAGAGGAGTCTTGGGTTGAAAGCTTTGGCCAGATCAGGGTAGGCAGTATATACAATTTTGCCCTTGTCTGTTGATTTGGTGACCTTCTCAAAGAATCCCATCAGTATGAGTAGTCATGACCTACCCTTGATGAGGCCAGAATGGTTTGGATCCAGTGTCTGAAGGTTTCCTGTGTCATTATCATTTCCATGATAATCATTTCCATGCTTTTTCATATCAGACAAGTCAAATGCATGGGTCTGTAGTTACCTGGGTACAAGGATGGTCCTCTCTTGAGTAGAGAGATGACAGTTACAGTCCTTCATTCACTTGACATGAAACCTGTTGGCAGTGTACAGTTAAATGGTGATTCTAGTGGTCCTGATAGATCATGTTTCATGATATTAAGTAAGCATCCTGGGATGCTATCATGACTCATTAATGCAGTGTTCTTGGCTTGGAAAGTGCATTGAGGACTTCTTTCCTAGTGGTAATTGGAGGAGTTATGGTTGAGAGTATTTCCTGAGGTGTGTCTGAGGGAAGAGAGTGGTAAAATTGGAACTAAGTTTGTAGATTTTCTATATCCTCTGGCTAGGTATAGGTGGCTCTATTTACAGTTAGTTTAACACATTTTTCTGTGTTCTGTTTGAAATTGTGAACATAGCTGAAGAATGCCTCCAAACTGCCCTTGACCTGGGAGGCTATTTGTACCACAAATTTGGCTGTGGTAGACTTGATTAGCTCCCTGAGTTGCTTGTTCAGATTGATGAGGGACTCTTTATCTTGTGTTACACTTCCTAATTTTTGACATGTTTTCCTTCATTTTGTTATATAACCTATTAATGTTGAGATTTGACAAGAGTGGCTTGTTTTTTGAGTTTGTCCTGTGTTTATTCCAGGTAATTGCAGCTGTCTCTATGTTGCAATAACACAATTGTAGAAGGTTTCCCTGAAAAACTCCACATAGGCAGCATTTCCATTTTCCAGATTTAACAAAGTGGGACTTTTCCACATTTACCTATGTCTCAGGTAACTGGATTTTTGTCCGCAGTCTCCTCATGTACCTACTGTGATTTCTAAATGTCAGTAGATGGGGATGGAGAGACAGGCATCGTTGCATAACCCAAGAAAAGGCAAAATACATTAATACAAACTGTTCAGGCTCAACAAGATCAAGGCAACAAGACAGAGATAAAGTTAATATGACCCAGCCTGCATAGAAAGTAATGCCTTTACCTGGGCTTAGGAACATAACATTTGGCAAGCGCCAAAGTCCATGTCCAAGTTTAAGTGAACATGGGCATTTCTTGTATTGACAAAAAGTTTCTCTTTCAGTTTGTCATTGTCCACTCAATATGTCATAATGTGTTCTGCCTACCACATCTGCACTGCCTAACCATGATCACCTGCTGCATTCGCTCAACAAAGGATGTCTTCACTTAGACAGTACCTCAGAGCCTTAATGCTCCTTCAAATCAATTGCCTAGGCTATGCTCTTTCAGGGTTTCAAGGAAGATACTATTCTCCTCCATGCTGAAATCATCATTGTACAATTGACTTATTCTTGTCTTTTCTGGCTATGTTATACAACAATAAATAAAGGGGCAGCAAATCAATATATAAATAAACTATGTAAAATTGTTTGTGGAGGTTTGCAACTTGTGGTCGGTAGTATGTATGACAAGTATGCGACACACATGGACGCACATGCACATGCGTGCATATACACACACACACACACACACACACACACACACACACACACACACACACACACATTCATAGTTCATATTGTACGTGTATATGTGCATGTGCACATACATCTAAAAATCTCTCTATCTCTGTTTTTATATATATATATATATATATATATATATATATATATATATATGTTTATATATTTATATGTAATTGTCTTATCAATTACTGAATGCTCATAAGAGTGAATTAAAAAGAGTAGACCTCTCAAATGTTACAATGTTTGAGGAATGTTCCTATTTTCAGGCTTGATTTACCCCTTAACACAATTTTCTGAATCCCCCTCATCACATGTGATGTTTGAAGTTGTAAAGTATACATTAAACCATAGTACTGACATGCTATTGACAGCAATAATTTAAAGAAAGAGGACACACTTCTTTTAACTCCCTTTTTCTGAAGTAAAAATGATTTACCTTGTGTGGTAGAATTTTGAGATAAAATTCATTAAAGTCTACAGATATTAATTACATTGTCTTGATAATGTTCTTATATTTTCCATTGTAGTTGTCACTCTGTTTTCTCCACATGTACATCTGAGTAGTATATTCAGCGGAGGGCAGTTACTGTTTTTAAGTAGTTGGCTATTGCTATAATTTCTCAGTAAGATTACTCCAACAATTGTTGGCAGTTCTTGTTGTGGTGCTGACTACTCCTTCTCTCAGACCAAGCATGAGATGTTGCTAAGGAGGCAACATAAACATGCAACAAAATAAAAATGTAAATACGCAAATATTATCTTGGCAGCAAATAACAGTCTTGGCCTTGTTAAGACTATTTAGAAAAGTAGAGAAGAAAAAAGGGAAAGAAGTTCAGCCGAATGGAAGACAGTCACAAAATAAATCAGAAGTCAGCTTTCTGTCGATACTCTAGCCCACGTCTTCTGACATGCACAGTTCATTTTTCTTTGGTCTGATTTTTCTTCTCCACGTGGAGATTAATGATGGCTCCCTCTTGTGTCCTCACTACAGGTAGCAGCATTAGGTCATTAAAAGCCAATGCATTACGTATATGTTTCTGATCCTTCCCTCAAATGGTTTTGCATGTGCAAAGTTCCATTTAATTAGCAATATGGGAGTTCTCCCCAAAAGTGGCTATGGAACATAAATCAGGAATAAACAATCTACCAGTTTGTTACAGTTTCATAAAATATCTGCAGTCCTCATAGTTTGATTTCACTTCCAACAAAATATTGTCTCTTTAGTAATTGCAGATTTTTAAGAAACAACAGTGCATTGTAAAGAATTAGGTTACAACTTAATTTGTCAGGTTTTTAGCACTTATGCATTTGTGGAGTCTAGTTCAATGTGTTTACAGTTACAGTTCTTCATCACCTAATTTCTAGGAATGAAAGCCACTGATGCAGAATTTTAATACTCTTTAATGTATTAGCAAGCCACTACTTTGGAAGCAAATGTAGCTAGCTTATAAAATATAAACGGTTAAGAATAAGGACAAATATTCAGAATGTTGGATCCTGGCCACAGATAACTTAGCAAAACTTAGCATAAACAACGCAAAAAAAAAAAAAACCCTACTTTAAGAGATTAAACAGACCTTTATTCAATGATTGATTCCAAATTGACAACTGAGCAGCTTAAATATAATCATTACGGGGGAAGGTAACAGGTCTGCCTAGGTAAGTGGACTATATCTGGTGTCTTCACATTGCCCTGAAGTTACAATGTCTTATACCATTTTACATTTTAGCAGTGTTAGGTGTCTCTCATTAGCAGTACATGAAAGAAACCACCACCTTAACACAACTTTTAAAGGAGCACAATTTTTTTTAAATAAAGCAGGATAAATAAGGACAGACTTCATTCAGATAGTAAACATTCAGAAATGCTTTCACCCTTAGATTTCTTCAGATCCATCCTAAAAGTACATTGCAGGTTTACACATGTATGATGCTGGTTTATTATTACACACACACACACACACACACACACACACACACACACACACACACACACACACACACACACACACACACACATATATATATATATAAACGCATGTGTGTGCGTGTGTGTGTGCATGTGCGAGTGTGTGTGTGTGTGTGTGTGTGAGAGAGAGAGAGAGACAGAGACAGAGGCTGTGTCTGCTTGTATGGGGATCATCTTTTAAAATTTATTGTTTTCCTGTGTTCTCTTTCATGGGGCCCATGTTGCTGAAAGTGTGCAGTAAGACAAAAAAATGTTATGCTGCTGAAAGTATGCAGTGATGCAAAGAATCTTAATCCATAAATAATCTAAAACACACCAGGCAAATGCAAACAGATCTTGGCGCCTCTTTTCCAGAGTTGTGTGAAATTATTATCCTCTTTATATCTTTTTGTATGAGGTAGAAATACCCACTAAGCACATATGAGATCTTTTGCAAACTTCCTTAATTTTGAAATAAATACATTTTTAAGGGAGTATAACAAACATTTTACATAGCATTTTGAAACTGAAATTTAGTAAACACAAAGCCAAACAGATCTTGGTGGCTGTCTCCAAGAGTTGGGGTAAGGTGAGATAATTATAACCTTCAGATGCTTTTGTTGAAGTGGGAATAGCCATTAAGCAAACCTGCTGCCTTTTGCCACCTTTCTTACATTTGAAAAGAGGAGCTTTTATAGTAAGTATAGGGAAAAACGTATTTTATGCAACATTTTCAAAAATACTATTGAAAATGCTACATAATGTAAAACAGATGATTCAGATAACTCATTAATATATATGTAACACATTAATTAAATGAAGCATACAATAACCGATAGAAATATCATGTAACACTGTAATGGACATGTTGTATATAAAGTCTGTGAACAGACAGTTAAACAGGAAAAGGAAGTATTGCAAAAACAGTACATAAACAAAATTGTTACCAAAATTCATAGTAATATGAGGTAGGTGGTTTTAAATATTTAGTTCATGCTTAAATGTCCTTAACCTTCAAGCAGAGTTAACAGAAGGCTTTGTGTTGAAGCTTTCTCAGGGCCAGGATTCTTTTGATTGAATAGCCATTTCTTAATTTTGGTGCCTTGCAGGCACTGAGTTTTATCTGCCATTTTATCTGCATTTTCTCAAGCCTAAGGCCAGAATGTGAAACATGATGCTATTATGTTAAGGGAAGTCTATGCAGTGTTTTGCCTATGAGTTTTTTTAAGTCTTTTAAGCCTCATGTCAGAGAGGTGATGTGCAATTCTTCTTTTGAATTTATTGATAGTCTTCCCCTTATAAAAGGCATTGCTGGTATTACACGGGGCTCTGACTGTATATCATAGACTCAGTATTACAATTATCACCTAAGGTCTTCCACAATCTTTTCTTTAGCACAGAACAGTCGAAGTGGTTTGAGTTGCTGAGCTATTCACAGAAGCTACAGTTAAGAGACCCACAACTGCAGGTACCCCTGCTGGTGATATCAGGCTTACCCTTGCTTTCTAGCCAGTCCCATGCATGTTTTGCCTTTTTGAAAACAAAGTTGGGTCCAGGCCCAGGATTTCTTCCACTTGCTTGTTATCTGTTATAATACCCCGATTGTCAGTGATCACTTTCCTGATTTCCTTATAGTCCTTAATGAAAACCAAGGCCATACTTTGTTTTCTGTCTTCCTCTCTCGGGTCTCTGTAGATGTTGTTGTACTGCATACTGAGCCTTCCAGGAGGATCATGTAGGGTTGGGTCATTGTTTTCTTTTATGGCTGTAATTGGAACTAAGATTACTCTTAGGATGGTGTCAAGGTATGTCCCAGCTATGTTCCAGACGCTGGTGGTGAAATCATTGGTTTCTTTTGGAACTCCGGCAGACCTCATTCCCAGGATTTGATCACATTCCTTTTCGTAATCTGCAGGTGCATGCTGTGGTTATATAAAAGCATGTTGGCCCTTGTTGGTTTTCTGTTGATGTTATCACTAACATTCCACCACTGAGTTCTGTGGAAACAGTGATGTCCAAGAATTTGACTAAGATTTTACTGTAGCTGGTAGTAAATTTGAGAAATCCAGTGCTATTGTTGATATAGGTATAAAATTATTTCAGAGACATTTCATCCTCCAGCCAGATGATGAAAATGTTCTCAGTAAAGTCTAAGAAGCTAATTGAGGTGTTACTGTGGCAGGTAGTAAATTTGAAAATCCAGTGATGTTGTTGATATGGTTATAAAATTCTTCCAGGAACCCCCAAGATGATGAAATTGTATTCAATAAAGTGAAAATAGCATCTTAAGACTCCTGGTTGACACTATTGAAAAGGATGTCATTCTCCCACTTTCTAAGTGCCATATTAACTTGGCTGAGGGCCACAACTGCCCCAAGAGCTATTCAGAGGATCTGCCTATGGCAGCTGTAATTAAAGAGAAGTAGTTGTTCCATAGCAGTAAATCTAGTAGTTTACCTTATATTTTTGTTTCAGCAGGCATGGCCACTCTATCCTTGAAGTAAGTTCTATGAGTGGTTGTACACAATAGTCATTGTTACTGACAGGGATAATGCACATTTTACTTAGACAATCCAGTGAGTCAAGTAAAAATTGCCTGTTTCACTCTGCTAAGGCTTGATTTTCATATCTAGGAAGATGGCCTGCCCTCAGTCATTGCTCTCCCACTAGCTACCACTGACCTATATGGAGGGTCCAGCAAGTTCTTGTGGGCCCTTGGTTCCCGCCAAAATAAGATTTTAAGATGTGGGTAGTCAGAAAACCAAATCATCTTGCATTTAACAGATTGCTCTGAGCTGCTCTTGTATATTGTTGTAGTGTTTTTGAACTTCATTTAGCTCCCTTTTGTAGTATCGTTGTCATTGTTAAGCAATATTTCAATGTTACTGTTAAGCATGGCAGTATCAGTCACCAAAACAACCCTTCCTTGTCACCTTTCATTACTCTAAAAATACTTGTTTTTGCTAAGGTCTTTCAGAGCCTTTAATTTTCCTTACTGACAATGTAAAACTTTTCTTGGGGGCTTTGCTTAGGATTTTACAGATATCTGCCTTACATCTGTTTTCAAAAGCTGCAAGGGGGGGGTAAAGAAGAACGGAAGCCACTAGGAATATCCACTTTATTCTTCTCTTGTTGCTAATACTGTTCTCAGTATTATTTCCCTTATCATTGAAAAATAAGAGCTTCCTTTCATATAGGCTAACTTCTTTGATTGGTTCCACAAGATTGCTTCTACAGTGAAGAATGAAAGTCAGACCCTTTCTGAGGATGTCTTCCTGTAGCATTTTGAGGGGTTTGGATCTGTAGTTCAAGACCTCAGTCTTTCTTTTCCCTGTGGCTAGTTCTTCATTCACTGTGGGGGCATTCCCAGGTCCCTCTGTTCCTTTACCCCTTTCCATGTCTTGTTCCACTGTAGATATTTTGGGTTTGGGGATCCTGGTTTTGAGTTGGAATGTCCTACTTATTAAAATAGAGCAAGGCCATCAATGAAACACTAATAATCATAAAAGAAGGTAACCAGGTGCAAGGTGCACAGATGAACAACACACAGAGGAAGCCAAAATGCTAAAATCCAATAGTTTATTGAAGGATTTTTTTCCAGTAATGTAAACCATAAGCTTGCACACTACCCAAGTGGAGAAAAAACATACTATACTACAATGAGTGAATAGATGAAATATGTAAATACAACTTCCATAAGTAAAATAAAACATTTCCATAAATAAATAGGTTCATAGGTTCATAGGTTCATACTAGGCTATCTGCCCTAGGGCATTTATAAGCCTAGCCAGAATGTGTTTGGCTTTCCCCACCCATTTTAAATTTATTTTGCTATGCCCTTTTTCGAGGTTAGTATACTGTGCCTCTATCTAACAGTGACACAGAAGTGATACCCGGGGTAAACCTACGATCTCCCATCCACTCATCAAGATTCCTCTTGAAGAGAGTCAATGAGGGACTCTGCCTAACCTGGACTGGGATTTTATTCCAGAGTGAAGGGAGCCTCTGGGTTATGAATCTGTCCCTCCAGCATGTCCTATTTATTTCAGTGCTGAGGTTCAAGTCTCTCGAGCGTAGCTCGATGGGATTTGGATTTTCTGAGGTGCAGCATGTCCATTAATTCCGGGTTGGACATGGCTTTATCGTCAGGCACAGATCGCCTCTGAACAGGCGGTATGCCACTGAGTAGAGCTGGAGTTTCTTTAACCGGGCAGCATATGGCATCTGTTTGAGCCCTTTGATCCTCTTGGTGAGGTACTTTTGGGGTCTTTCCAGTTGCTGCAGGTGTCTGGTAAGGTACATCCCAAAAGGGGCATTGTACTCAATTATGGGCCTGATGAGGGATGAGTAAAGATGCGATGACCTCCCTGATCTAGATGTGAATCCCTTCATGATTAGGTGGGCTATATAAAATGTTTTTCTAACCACTTTGGCCACGTGGTTGTCAAATGAGAGATTGCTATCAACTTGGGTCCCCAGGTCCCTAATTACTTCTTCTGTACTTAATGGATTTCCACCTATGTGGTAATTTGTGGGCACTTTGTTTTGCCAAAGGGGATGACTATACACTTTTGGCATTTAGCTTGAGGCCATGGCACTGGCACCAGTTGTCTGTTTCTATGAGGCCCTTTTGAAGGATGCTTGTGTCGGCTGGAGAGTCGATTATGGCACCCAGTTTGCAGTCATCTGCGAACTTGGTCAGCCACAGTCCTTCCGTGTTGGCCTGTACCTCCGAGAAATATATACCGAACAAGAGAGGTCCCAGGACTGAGCCTTGTGGGACACCACTTGTAACTGGTATGGAGTCTGACATGGCTCCAGCAATTCTAACCATGTGGGTTCTGTCCTTGAGCCAGTTTGCAATCCATCTAGTGACATAGGGGTTTATATTTAAGCTGGTGAGCTTATCTATAATGCCCGAGTGGGATATTGTATCGAAGGCTTTTGCGAGGTCAAGGTAGGCTGTGTGGACCACCTTCCCCTCGTCAATGGCCTTGGTGACTGTTTCAAAGAAATCAACCAGGTTTAAGAGGCAGGATCTGCCCTTAACAAAGCCGAACTGGGTAGGATCCAGTGTTTGTAGGTCCCCAATATCTTTATTTATGAGGTCCATGATGATCCTTTCCATAGCTTTGCAAACCAAGCTAGTCAGGCTTATGGGGCGATAGTTTCCAGGATACGTTGAGGCACCACCTTTATGGAGAGGGACCACTGTTGCTGTACGACACTCTTTGGGCACATATCCTGTAGTAAGGCTGAGATTGAACAGTAGTTTTATGTTTGGGTTTAGCTCTTCTTTGAGTTCATGTAGGATGCAGCCCGGGACACCATCTGGTCCCATTGATGCTGTGTTTTTTGCTTTGGAGAGGGCGGCTCTTACCTGAGCATCTGAGATGTCAGGGGGGCAGCACCCTGCTGGGATAGATATTTGCCCTTTTGGTGAGGAGAAGTTTGCGCTGAACCTGTCAGCTAGGATGTTGGCAATGTCTGTGGGTTCGGTGTATTTTTTGTCATTTTGGACTAATTCTGAGCATATCTGGGAATTACCACCCAGGTTCCTAACATAACTAAAGAAAGCCTTGTGATTATCCTTAGTGTCCTGTGCAATTTTTCTCTCGAAGCTGGCCTTAGACAATTTTATGTGTGCCCATAGTTTTTTGCTAATACTGATCAGTGATGCCTTCCCTTTTTGGGATTTTGCTTTATCATTTAGTAGCTTCCTCCTTCTATTGTATAGTTTGTTTATGGCTGGGGTCCACCAGACAGGACGTCTGCCTTTGGAGGATTGGGTCTTGGTTTTATTTGGGATCGCATGATCCATGCATTCCTGAAGGTGTTCATAGAATGCGTTTATAAAGGATTCTGCGGTCTGGGCTATATTTTCCACAGGCTCGGGGGCTTTGAAGGATTTCACCTCAGTTTTGAGGAGTGTAAAATTTGCTTTAGAGAAGTTTTTCACTGTGGTTTTCTGGGCAGGGGGTGGGGTCGGGATGTGAATATCCAGTGAGATTAATTTATGGTCTGATCTTACCAGTGAGGGATACACTTCTGGTCTGGAGCATAGAGTCCCCATGTTGGTGATGATCAGGTCCAGTATGTTTTCCCCTCTTGTGGGAGTGGTAACAAGTTGTTCCATAGCATTTGAGTTTATAAATTCTAGGAACCTTTGGGCTAGGGTGTTGGAGCTAGAGTAATGCTCCCAGTCTATGTTTGGGTAGTTGAAGCCCAATATAATGGTGTTTGGAGAGACCTTCATATTTTCCAGTGTTCTCAGGAAGGCCGAGTGGGGTTCCTGGGTTTGGGAGGGTGGTCTGTAGCAGGCTATATACTGGAAGGCAGTTTTGCCCACTGTTAGTTGCACATGGATAGTCTCTGATGCTTCGTGCTTTGCCACCAACCTGGAGGTGTGGGTATCTTTGATGAATATCGATACTCCCCCTCCTTTTGTGGTTCGGTCCAAGTTTTGGGGCCGAAAAGCATGGTATGAGGTATAACCTGGTAGTGCTGGGGTGCTCTCGGGAGCCCTGAACCAGGTTTCTGTTACTGCACAGATATCGATGTTCTCCATGCTAAGGAGAGTTTCGAGTGCGTGCATCTTGAGGTTTAGACTTCTGGCGTTGAGTAGCATTACTCTTAGTTTCTTATCCCTTGTGATACCTATGGAGGTGGGTTTGTCTTTTGAGCCTTGCCTAAAAAGGCACTATGGGGGTAGCAAGAGCCTTTGCCAATATCCAAAAGCCCAGGGGTGACAGGTGCAAGCCGTCCCTAGCGAAGCATCGTGGCTTGTCGAGCATATCATCCCAAGCTGACAGTCATTGGATCCCCTTTGAATGACACCAGTACTTAAGCCAATTGTTGAAATTGATCATCTTGTCTTCATATTGTGGCATCATTCTTGGTGAGGGTAAGATGCTACTCAAGGTCAGGGTCATACCGGCCTGGGCTACATGCTCAGAGAGCTCCTTTATGTCTCTTTTCATGTAGTCCAGGGAGGTACGTCTCAGGTCATTCACACCAGCATGGACAGTGACTGAGTCATATTTGTACTTGCCTTGGAGTGACCTGAGTGCTTGTGTTATGTGGCGGATCCTAGCACCCGACAGGCTGCTCACCGTGACCCTCTCCTTGTTCAGCCTGGTGAGCGGGACGTCAGTGTGCCTGACGATAGAGTCACCTATTACAAGTGTATCTGGTTTGTTGTTTAGTCTTAAGGGCTGTGACTGTTTGGCACACTGGCTTTGTGAGATATGTGTTGCACGTGTTTTGTTTTGGGGTAGCGGCTGCTTGGGTGTCTGCTTTGGAGGTCTCTGCTGCTTGCAGATCTTTATTTAGAGCCTCAGTATGTTTTTGTGTGATTATGTGTTTGGTTTGCTGTCGTGGTAGGTCTATGTGAGACTGGAATTGTAGTGAGTATGGTTTCCTTCTCCTCCTGACTGGTTATGCCAGTACTGAGTTGAGAGAGCTTAGCCTCCAGTTTGGCTATATGGTTGCATCTCTCACATGTGTTGGAATTTGTTGGGAGGAGGAGAGGGTTGTCTGTGTACATGATGCAGTTGTAACATTGCCTCAAGATTCCCAGATTCACCAGCTGGACCGGAGAGGAGATTGACAACTGACCTTTGGACATGCTAGATTAATATTGGGAATTCCTTAATAATTGAAAACCAGGGCCAGTGGGGAGTGAGGGTGTAGTGCTTTTAATTTTTAGTGCTGACTTATATAATTGCTTTAGTGAGCAAGTGCCAGGTAACTTAAGTGCAATGTGTTACAGGTAACTTAAATGCAAAAACGACAAACAGTAACTTTCTTTCAAGTGAAACAAGGAAATAAGTACAGTAAGCAATGCAGATATCACTAGTGAGCCACAGAAGCGCTGAGAAGCCGCGTATTAGGTGGAATTAGCGTTCCAGGGAAATAACAAGCAAACAAGCAACAAGCATATAAACAAAGCTATATTCAGCAGGCCTGAATCTAGTCTATGCTACAGCAAACAAGGTGTACCAATTTCAGTAAGATACAGTTCAAATATTCAGGCACTATAAACCTTCAACCAGAAATTCCCAGCTCAGAAGGGCAGAATCCAGCCTCTTCTCCCACAAGAGTGCAGACCACAAACCTTCTTAATGTAAAATAACTGGCCTGAAGCCCAAGTGCCTAAACCAGAACTAATACACTTTAAGAATAACAGACACTGGGCTCTCAATCAGCAGTTCCCAACTTAGAAGGATGAAAGCTATAAGATATTATATTTTTAAAAGTTCTAAAAAACAGTTAAATAAGTCAAATGTGACTTTCATAGAAAATGGTAAATATTTTTAAAAGGTGTAGTTTCATTAGGTTGTCAAAATAGTTATAAAAAATGCGTAAGTAAGGTTGAGCAAGTATACTTGAGGCCAGTAGAAAAAAAGGATATATTTTACAATTTAGCTGCTCTGCACTGTAAAAATAGGTTTGATAGGCACATTTAGACCAGAATAGGTGAAGGCATTTAGTCTAAATTGCTGAAACGGTTCTTTGTACTGCAACAAGTTCGCCCAGTCACCTACCCTGGGGTCAATGCCCACCCTTTCCAAAATGCCAAATAAAAATTTATTGTGGGAAGTTTTAAGCAATGAATGCTTGTAAAGAGCATTATTCATGATCTTGGTCTTAATAAAATACATATCTTTATATAGTCATTTTTAAGGGTCCTTCCTGTCTTCCCAATATAAAAACAAGAACATTTTTTTGCAAACTGCTAAATAAATTATCTCTTTACTGGCAGAATTTCTACTACCATAGCCCTCTCAGAAATGTCACCATTGTTGTAAGTGAGATTGGGACTAACAAACTCCATACCGTGGTTTGTATTTTGAGCCCCATCCTCTGAGTACTTCTGTGCAATATTAGTTACTATATCCCTGGAGTAACCTCTTTCGGTGAATGAGCATGAAAGATAATTAATTTATTTCACTAAATTGTCATATTGCAAGGTCATTCTAGCAGCCCAAATATATTGCCCTTTCACCAGACTTTTTTTCTAACTAACTGGGATGGGAACTGGTGATGGGCAGGTACGAACTGCTGAATGTAGGTTTTCTGTACACCTTTGACTTAAAAATACCTTCAGAAATTTCAGTACTAGTATCTAGGTCATTTATAACACTTTTGTGATAGCTGTACATAAATTTTAAAAAGGAAACAGTATTACTCAAATAATTAATAAAATCATCATCCTTCAATAAACTATTGCATTTTGCTGTTTTGGCTCCCTCGGTGTGTTGTTCACCTGTGCACCTTGTGTCTAGTCACCTTTTTTATCATTATAAATGTCAGACTTAAATTCACAACAGAAAAATAAAATGCAGTTATACATTTAAGTTAATTTTCTAATATTGAGCATAGCAGTATGTAAGTCGATTCTAAGATATTCTGTCTCACTCCACAGTTACCTCATCATTGCAGTTGCACAGCATATGCAAGAGTTTTGGTTTTGTATACATATTCATTTACTTCATGCATATGCAGACAGACAAACAAGCACACACGCTCACACACACACACATACACACACACACACACACACACACACACACACACACACACACACACACACACGTGCACACACGTGCACACACACACACACACACACACATACATGCACGTGCATGCAACTTTTACAATATTTTCCATCTTATTGATGTAATCACAATGCTTACTCATATCTAACCACTGGTTCAAAGACTGCTTTACACAAAAAATGCAATATTTAATATAAACTTAATTTCAAAAAATAGATTTTTGTACAATAAAAATACTACCATGAGTTTATAAATGAAATTAGGCATAAAAGAATGAGTAATATAGACACAATATTACATGCATAGAAAGACCTGCTTCACAATGCTCCTGGGCCAGCTGCAATATCTGGACAATTACAGTCCTTCCTAACTAATTTATTACATACTCCCATTCAAGGAGTACCTGAATTATTCATAGGTTCATAGGTTCATACTAGGCTATCTGCCCTAGGGCATTTATAAGCCTAGCCAGAGTATGTTTGGCTTTCGCCACCCATTTTAAATTAATTTTGCTATGCCCTTTTTCGAGGTTAGTATACTGTGCCTCTGTCTAACAGTGACACAGAAGTGATACCCGGGGTAAACCTACGATCTCCCATCCACTCATCAAGATTCCTCTTGAAGAGAGTCAATGAGGGACTCTGCCTAACCTGGACTGGGATTTTATTCCAGAGTGAAGGGAGCCTCTGGGTTATGAATCTGTCCCTCCAGCATGTCCTGTTTATTTCAGTGCTGAGGTTCAAGTCTCTCGAGCGTGTAGCTCGATGGGATTTGGATTTTTTGAGGTGCAGCATGTCCCTTAATTCTGGGTTGGAGCAGGTGGTATGCCACTGAGTAGAGCTGGAGTTTCTTTAACCGGGCAGCATATGGCATCTGTTTGAGCCCTTTGATCCTCTTGGTGAGGTACCTTTGGGGTCTTTCCAGTTGCTGCAGCTGTTTGGTAAGGTACATCCCAAAAGGGGCATTGTACTCGATTATGAGCCTAATGAGGGATGAGTAAAGAGGCACGATGACCTCCCCTAATCTAGATGTGAATCCCTTCATGATTAGGTGGGCTATATAAAATGTTTTTCTAACCACTTTGGCCACGTGGTTGTCAAATGAGAGATTGCTATGAACTTGGGTCCCCAGGTCCCTAATTATTTCTTCTTTACTTAATGGATTACCATCTATGTGGTAATTTGTGGGCACTTTGTTTTTGCCAAAGGGGATGACTATACACTTTTTGGCGTTTAGCTTGAGCCCATGGCTCTGGCACCAGTTGTCTGTTTCTATGAGGCCCTTTTAGAGGATGCTTGTGTTGGCTGGAGAGTCGATTATGGTGCCCAGTTTGCAGTTATCTGTGAACTTGGTCAGCCACAGTCCTTCTGTGTTGCCTGTACCTCTGAGAAATATATACCGAACAAGAGAGGTCCCAGGACTGAGCCTTGTGGGACGCCACTTGTAACTGGTTTGGAGTCTGACATGGCTCCAGCAATTCTAACCATGTGGGTTCTGTCCTTGAGCCAGTTTGCAACCCATCTAGTGACATAGGGGTTTATATTTAAGCTGGTGAGCTTATCTATAATGCCCGAGTGGGGTATTGTATCGAAGGCTTTTGTGAGGTCCAGGTAGGCTGTGTGGACCACCTTCCCTTCGTCAATGGCCTTGGTGACTGTTTCAAAGAAGTCGACCAGGTTTAAGAGGCAGGATCTGCCCTTAACAAAGCCGACCTGGGTAGGATCCAGTGTCTGTAGGTTCCCAATATCTTTATTTATGAGGTCCATGATGATCCTTTCCATAGCTTTGCAGACCAAGCTAGTCAGGCTTATGGGGCGATAGTTTCCAGGGTCTGTTGAGGCACCACCTTTGTGGAGAGGGACCACTGTTGCTGTACGCCACTCTTTGGGTACATATCCTGTAGTAAGGCTGAGCTTGAACAGTAGTTTTATGTTTGGGTTTAGCTCTTCTTGGAGTTCATGTAGGATGCAGCCCAGGACACCGTCTGGTCCCATTGATGCTGTGTTTTTTGCTTTGGAGAGGGCGGCTCTTACCTGAGCATCTGAGATGTCAGGGGGGCAGCACTCTGCTGGGATAGATATTTGCCCTTTTGGTGGGGAGGGGGGGGGTTTGCGCTGAACCTGTCAGCTAGGATGTTGGCAATGTCTGTGGGTTCGGTGTATTTTTTGTCATTTTGGACTAATTCTTAGTTTTTTGCTAATACTGATCGGAGATGCCTTCCCTTTTTGGGATTTTGCACTGTCATGTAGTAGCTTCCTCCTTCTATTGTATAGTTTGTTTATGGCTGGGGTCCAACAGACAGGATGTCTGCCTTTGGAGGATTGGGTCTTGGTTTTATTTGGGATTGCATGATCCATGCATTCCTGAAGGTGTTCATAGAATGCATTTATAAAGGATTCTGCGGTCTGGGCCATATTTTCCACAGGCCCAGGGGCTTTGAAGGATTCCACCTCGGTTTTGATGAGTGTGAAATTTGCTTTTGAGAAGTTTTTCACTGTGGTTTTCTGGGCAGGGGTGGGGTCGGGATGTGAATATCCAGTGAGATCAGTTTATGGTCTGATCCTACCAGTGAGGGATACACTTCTGGTCTGGAGCATAGAGTCCCCATGTTGGTGATGATCAGGTCCAGTATGTTTTCCCCTCTTGTGGGAGTGGTAACAAGTTGTTCCATAGCATTTGAGTTTATGAATTCTAGGAACCTTTGGGCTAGGGTGTTGGAGCTAGAGTAATGCTCCCAGTCTATGTTTGGGTAGTTGAAGTCGCCCAATATAATGGTGTTTGGAGAGACCTTCATATTTTCCAGTGTTCTCAGGAAGGCTGAGTGGGGTTCCTGGGTTTGGGAGGGTGGTCTGTAGCAGGCTATAAACTGGAAGGCAGTTTTACCCACTGTTAGTTGGACATGGATAGTCTCTGATGCTTTGTGCTTTGCCACCAACCTGGAGGTGTGGGTATCTTTGATGAATATCAATACTCCCCCTCCTCTTGTGGTTCGGTCCAAGTTTTGGGGCCAAAAAGCATGGTATGAGGTATAACCTGGTAATGCTGGGGTGCTCCCAGGAGCCCTGAACCAGGTTTCCGTTACTGCACAGATATCGATGTTCTCCATGCTAAGGAGAGTTTCAAGTGTGTGCATCTTGAGGTTTAGACTTCTGGCGTTGAGTAGCATTACTCTTAGTTTCTTATCCCTTGTGATACTTATGGAGGTGGGTTTGTCTTTTGAGCCTTGCCTAAAAAAGGCACTATGGGGGTAGCAAGAGCCTTTGCCAATATCCGAAAGCCCAGGGGTGACAGGTGCAAGCCGTCCCTAGCGAAGCATCGTGGCTTGTCGAGCATATCATCCCAGGCTGACAGGCATTGGATCCCCTTTGAATGACACCAGTACTTAAGCCAATTGTTGAAATTGATCATCTTGTCTTCATATTGTGGCATCAGTCTTGGTGAGGGTAAGATGCTACTCAAGGTCAGGGTCATACTGGCCTGGGCTACATGCTCAGAGAGCTCCTCTATGTCTCTTTTCATGTAGTCCAGGGAGGTATGTCTCAGGTCATTCACACCAGCATGGACAATGACTGAGTCATATTTGTACTTGCCTTGGAGTGACCTGAGTGCTTGTGTTATGTGGCGGATCCTAGCGCCCGACAGGCTGCTCACCGTGACCTTCTCCTTGTTTTACACAATGTTTTATACAGTATTACAAATGTGAATTTTAATGCATTTTATAATATACTGTTTTATATTGCTGCAAGACCTGCTGATGGTCTCTGAAGTTTAGTGTAATATTCTTTATGCTATAAAGAATTCCAGAGTAATACTACAGCAATTGCTTTTTAACATATATCTTTTTTCTAATCTGCTTGTCAGTCATTGGCTTTAGTACTATATACAATGCATTAGGTTACTGGGGGGGTGGTAACAGCATATGTAGAAGTGGCAGTGTTAGATACTCTCTAGCGGGTATACATTGCTAACATATTCTTTCTTGTGTATACCCATGCAGGACTTACATAGTGATACACATGTCAACCTTGCTTTGATGCAGTGTCAGAGCTATATATGAATATTTCTATGGCAGAGGTGTCAAAGCACTACATTGTATGCTGGTTGCTGCTTCTTAATCCTTTTTCGATCTCTTTTAATGACTCTTTGTGTTGGAGGGGTGGCTGGCAGATTTTATGCCCTGCATGAGTATGTCATTCCTGGTCCTGGACTTGATACCCATTTGTATGCCCTTCATGAGTATGTCATTCCTGGTACTAGGATAGATTGTACAACTGATATCATTATGTATGTCCTGCATCAGTGTGTCATTCCTGGTACTGCTACTGATACCAAAATGTATACCCTGCATGAGTATGTCATTCCTAGTACTAGCATAGATTGTACCACTGATATCATTATGTTTCCCCTGCATGAGTATGACATTCCTGGTGCTAGGGTAAATTGCACCACTGACATCATTATGTATGCCCTGCATGAGTATGTCATTCCTGGTGCTACAGTAGATTGTACCACTGTTATCATTATGTATGCCCCGCATGAGTATGTAATTCCTTGTCCTGGTATGATACCATTATTTTTGCTTGGCATGAGTATGTCATTCCTGGTATTAGGGTAGATTGTACCACTGATATCATTATGTATGTCCTGTATGGGTATGTCATTCCTGGTACAAAGGTAGATTGTACCACTGGTATCATTTTGTATGCCCTGCATGAGTATGCCATTCCTGGTTCAAGGGTAGATTGTGCCACTGGTAACATCATTTATGCCCTGCATGACTATGGCATTCCTCATGCTATAGTCGTTTGTACCACCAGTATCATTATGTATGCCTTGTATGAGTATGTGATTCCTTGTCCCGATATGATACCATTATTTTTGCCTGGCATGAGTATGCCATTCCTGGTACTAGGGTAGATTGTACCACTGATGTCATTATGTATGCCTTCCCTGACCTGATATGCATACCATTATGTATGCCCTGTATGACTATGTCATTCCTGGTAGTAGGGTAGATTTTGCCACTGATATCATTATATATATCCTGCATGGGTATGTCATTCCTGGTTTAGGGTAGATTGTACTACTGATATCACTATGTATGCCCTGCATGAGTATGTCATTCCTGGCACAAGAATAGATTGTACCACTGATGTCATTATGTATGCCCTGCTTGAGTATCACATTCCCATTCCTGGTACTGATTCCATTATGTATGCCCTGTATGAGTATTTCATTCCTGGTACTAGGGTAGATTGTACCACTAATATCATTATGTATACCCTGCATGAGCATGTAATTCCTGGTACAAGAGTAGATTGTACCAGTGATATCATTATGCATGCTCTGCATGAGTATGCCATTTCCAGTCTTCCTACTGATACCATGATGTATGCCCTATATGAGAATTTCATTCCTTGTACTAGGTTAGATTGTACCACTAATATCATTATATGTGGCTTGCATGATTATTTAATTCTTGGTCCTGGTACTGATATCATTAGGTATGCTCTGCATGGTTATGTTATTACTGGTAGAAGGGTAGACTGTACCACTGATATCATTATGTATGCCCTGCATGGGTATGTCATTCCTGATACAAAGGTAGATTGTACCACTGATATCATTATGTATGCCCTGCATGAGTATGCCATTCCTGGTTCAAGTTTAGATTGTGCCACTGGTAACATCATTTATGCCCTGCATGAGTATGCCATTCTTGGTACTAGGGTCATTTGTACCACCAGTACCATTATGTATGCCCTGTATGAGTATGTCATTCCTGGTACATGGGTAGATTGTACCACTGTTATCATTATGTATGCCCTGCATGAGTATGTGATTCCTTGTCATGATACAATACCATTATTTTTGCTTGGCATGAGAATGTCATTCCTGGTACTAGGATAGATTGTACCACTGATATCATTATGTATCCCCTGCATGAGTATGTCATTCTTTGTCCTGGTACTTATACCATTATGTTTCCCTGCATGAGTATTTCATTCCTGGTACTAGGGTAGATTGTACCACTGATATCATTATGTATGCCCTGCATGAGTGTGTCATTCTTAGTACTAGGGTAGATTGTACCACTGGTGTCATTATGTATGCCCTGCATTAATATACCTTCTCTCTCCTGATACGCATACCATTATGTATGCCTTGTATCAGTATGTCATTCCTGGTAGTAGGGTAGATTGTGCCACTGATATCATTATGTATGCCCTGTATGAGTATGTCATTCCTGGTACAAGAGTAGATTATGCTACTGATGTCATTATGTTTGCTCTGCATGAGTATGACATTCCTAGTCCTGGTATTGATACCATTATGTATGCCCTGTATGAGTACCTCATTCCTGGTACTAGGGTAGATTGTACCAGTAATATCATTATGGATGCCCTGCATGAGTATGTCATTCCTAGTATGAGAGTAGATTTTACCACCAGAACTCTTATGTATGCCCCAAATAAATGAAGAATGGTCACAAAAGCAGAATGAAGACAGTAAGAGCCATAGAATCCACTACAAATAAGGGTTCATTGCCAATATTATAAGTACAAAATATGCCAGAAAACTCCACAATTACTTCACTTTATTTCAAGCAAATATAAGCACTTTTGTCCCAAATAATGCTCACAGGAACTTCATCAGATACAAACGTTATACAAGAATGCATTCATTTAAACACCTTATTACATGAAGTCACTTCCTCTTCTAATTAAATGCATACATTAAAAATTCTGTTAAAAGAAAAAGCTCATATATGATTTGTTGAGGCTATATTGGATATTTTTAAAAATTGTTTAGACATATTTTATATATCTTTATATATATGTTTTTTTATTTATTTCTATTGTACATTTTTATTCTATATTTGTAGGCTTTATTTTGGGATGTATATGTCTGTGGTTGTAGTAGCTCATTTATGTTTATAAGGGCACTGCTTCTTTTTCTTTCAACATATATATATATATATATATATATATATATATATATATATATATATATATACTTGCAAGAAAGAGAAGTGATTGTGCAGTTTTCTGGCACATTTTTTACTTATAATATTGGCAAAAAAACTTATTTGTAGTGGATTCTACGGCTCTCACTGTGTTCATTCTGCTTTTGTGACCATTCTTCATTTATTTGTGGTTTAATTCTCTTTTGTATCCTATTATGTATGCCGTGCAGGCTTATGTCATTCCTGGTCCTGGTACTGATATCATTATGTCTGCTCTGCATGGGTATGGCATTCCTGGTACTAGGTAGATTGTATTATTGATATCATTATGTATCCCCTGCATGAGTATGTTATTCCTGGTAGTAGGGTAGATTGTGCCACTGATATCATTATGTATGCCCTGCATGAGTATGTCATTCCTACTACTAGGCTAGATTGTACCTCTGATATCATTATATATGCCCTGTATGAGTATGTCATTCCTGGTAGTAGGGTAGATTGTGCCACTGATATCATTATGTATGCCCTGCATGAATATGTCATTCCTGGTACAAGAGTAGATTATACCACTGATGTCATTATATATGCTCTGCATGAGTATGACATTCCCAGTCCTGATACTGATACCATTATGTATGCCTTGTATGAGTAATTCATTCCTGGTACTAGGGTAGATTGTACCACTAATGTCATTATGTATGCCCTGCATGAGTATGTCATTCCTGGTACTAGGGTTGATTTTACCACCAGTACTATTATGTATGCCCTGCGGGATTATGTTGTTCCTGGTTCTGGTTCTGATATCATTATGTATGCTCTGCATGGGTATGTCATTCCTGGTTCAAGGGTAGATTATGTCACTGGTAACATCATTTACACCCTGCATGACTATGCCATTCCTGGTACTAGGGATGTTTGTACCACCTGTACTATTATGTATGCCCTGCATGAGTATGTCAATCCTTGTCCTGGTACTGATATCATTATGTATGCCCTTCATGAGTATGTCATTCCTGGTACTAGGGTATATTGCATTACTGATATCATTAGGTATGCCCTGCATGAGTATGCCTTCCCTGTCCTGATACAGATACTGTTATGTATGCCCTGTATGAGTATATCATTCCTGGTAGTAGGGCAGACTGTACCACTGATATCATTATGTATGTCCTGCATGAGTTTGTCATTTCAGGTAGTAGGGTAGATTGCACTACTGATATAATTATGTATACCCTGCATGAGTATGTCATTCCTTGTACTAGGGTAGATTGTACCACTGATATCATTATGTATGCCCTCTATGAGTATGCCTTCCCTGTCCTGATATGGATACCGTTATGTATGTCCTGTCTGAGTATGGCATTCCTGGTAGTAGGGTAGATTGAACAACTGATATCATTATGTATGTCCTGCATGAGTTTGTCATGCCTGGTAGTAGAGTAGATTGTACTACTGATATCATTATGTATAAACTGCATGTGCATGTCATTCCTTATACTACGTTAGATTGTTCCACTGATGTCATTACGTATGTCCTGCATGAGTATGTCATTCCTGGTACAAGGGTAGATTGTACCACTGAAGTCATTATGTATGCTCTGCATGAGTATGACATTCCCAGTCTTGCTACTGATACCATTATGTATGCCCTGTATGAGTATTTCATTCCTGGTACTAGGGTAGATTGTACCACTGATATCATTATGTATGTCCTGCATGATTATGTCATTCCTGGTCCCGGTACTGATATTATTATGTATGCTCTGCATGGGTATGCTATTCCTGGTAGAAGGGTAGATTGTACCACTGATATTCTTATGTATGTCCTGCACGAGTATGCCATTCCTGGTTCAAGGGTAGATTGTGCCACTGGTAACATCATTTATGTTAGTGTATGAGTATGCCATTCCTGGTACTAGGGTCGTTTGTACCACCAGTACCATTATGTATGTCTGCATGAGTATGTCATTCCTGGGACAAAGGTAGATTGCTCCTTCAACACAATTATACATGCCCTGCATAAGTATACCATTCTGGTACTAGGCCAGACCATGCCACTGATACCATCATGTATGCCCTGCAAGAGCATGTCGTTCCTTGTACTAAGGTAGATTGTTCCACTGATACCATTATGCTCCATAGGCCATGCCACTAATACCATTATGCATGCCCTTCATGTTGTGATATATATATATATATATATATATATATATATATATATATATATATATATATATATATATATCATGAGATACTGGAGCACTGCTTTTCCACTGTGATCATAATTTCATGTGTCACCTTTTCTATAGATGACTCAGTGAACATGGATGCATGTGTTCAGCTGTCCTTTTTGTTTTCATCCAGCCAGTCACAAACCCAAAGCCCTGTACAAAACTCATGATAGGAGAAAGTGGAAACTGATTCTTCCACCAGTAAGATACTTAATTGGGTCATTGAAGTAGCTGTACATGGGCACTGCATTTCAGGATTTAAGAAGTGTGTTAGCTTTACCTACAAAGTTTTACATGTACTCCACAATACTGTTGTTGGATATTTGTAGATAGTTCCCATGACAAAACTATCATAACAGCAGACTGAACATTAGGTTGGGAGTGTCTTTTCCTTGTAAGTTATCATGAAAAGGGGCTGCTAACATTAACTTTTTTTCCCAACAGCTGTCTCCCTACCTGGTGTTTTGCTATCAGTACCATGCATGCTGTTCATCTTCCATCAATGTTTTGATTCTTTATTTTCTCTCAGATGTGGTATCTGCACTGTATTTCATTGCCTCCTGTAAGTACCTGTAATGGTCATTCGGTATTTTCTTTATTTGTTGCTCAGGTAGCCTCTCTGATATCTGCACTGTATTTCCCTGCCTTCTCTGCTTGTCTGTAGTGACCACTCTGCATTTTTGTATTTTCAGCTCAGGTAGTCTTTCCTTTCCTTTTCTCCTTTATGGGTACCCACATCCTGATGCCTATTTCACAAGCCATCCAATTATATTGCTTACATCTTTATGAAAATGGGTTATACTTCTCTAAACAATACTTTCCCTATTTATATATCTATATATCGATATATATATATATATATATATATATATATATATATATATATATATATATATACATATATAGATCAATATAGATATATAGATACAGATATAGCTAAATCTCTCTCTCTCTCTCTCTCTATATATATATATATATATATACATATGTGTGTGTGTGTGTGTGCGCGTGTGTGTGTGTGTATAAAATAGGCTAGGTTCACACTTCTGTCTGTCATGT
Source organism: Protopterus annectens (assembly GCF_019279795.1). Classification (NCBI taxonomy): domain Eukaryota; kingdom Metazoa; phylum Chordata; order Ceratodontiformes; family Protopteridae; genus Protopterus; species Protopterus annectens. The sequence continues at coordinate 57,206,662 of NC_056730.1, read as the reverse complement.
GTTTCTTTCATTCTTACTCAGTATTAATTTTATGGGGTTAGGTTTTCCTGTACTTCACCTTTTACCATATAGACATACCTCTCAACTGTCTAGATTTTTGCAGAATGTCTAGATTTTTGCAACAAAAATTCATTCTGTTCCTCATAAAATATTTGTTTTTTTTTTGGCAAATCATTGGGATAATCTGAGAATTGAAATGAGTAAATAATGTCATACATTTGAGTTTCAGACTTCTCATCCTTTTGAAAATGCATTTTAATACATACCCTGTTATTCTAACAACTTTCTTAGTTTATAAGAGCAATATTTAACATCTGCCCCAATTTTTCAGCCTTTGTACCCCCATTATGTCAGGTTCTGTCCAGATTTCTTGGGCTAAGAGGTTGATAGGTATGCATATAGACACACTCACGCCCATATTTGGTCTAGATAGGGGAGTTCACTGTTGCTTGGAATCACATGTTAAGGGCAGACTAGCTACAGCTTACCCATTAAGATGCAGTGCTCTGTAAGCACATGTTTGCAGATTATATTACATTTTGTGGACATTACATGTCATAGTCAATATATTCTACTTGCACATATTATATATTTCCTAGCATGTCCTTTCTTAACACTTGGATGTAGCTCAGTGGATTCACTTCAGAAGCTCAAAATATTTCAGTATTTTGAGCCCAGAAAGCCAAATCCACAAAACCACGAAAACTCAAAACTGCAAAATTCAAAATCTCGCACACCAGAGATTTTGAATTTCGTGGTACTATTGCACACACACACACACACACACACACACACACACACACACACACACACACACACACACACACACACACACACACACACACACACCATTTTCCCCATACACACACACACACACATAACCTCTCTACTACATGAAAGCATACCACTCATGTGGGGGGAAAGCCCCCCACACACCCACTACTTAAATATTCTTACTCCAAGGTTGCACTACATACAAACACACACAAAACACCACCACACAAGCTACATTCTCCTCGCACACACACATCACAGCAACAAAACACATTGACACACACCATAGCCCCTGCCCAAAACCCGTAACACACACACACACACTCACACACACACACACACACACACACACAGACACACACACACACACACTTACCTGAATACATAACCACAGCGAAAGTTCAGAAACGCAAAATTCAAAACCTCCGGTATTTGAGGTTTTGAATTTCGTGCTTCTGAAATTTCTCTGTAGTCAGGATTAGGCTTTTTGGGCTCGAAATACTAACATTCGATATTTCAGTATTTCAAGCTTCTGAAGGGAACCCAGCTCAGTATATGTAACATGCACCTATTTTTGCAATACTAAGATTGCGTAGATAGTGCCCTTACAGCATAATGTTATGCACCATCTACACAGATCTAATCATATTTTTCTTCTGTTTTCTCGAGAGTCCACCTAGACGAGGTTCTGCCCACATTGTGGGTGCTGAGAAGAGCATTTTTAGCTAACACCAAAGACTGAAACAATACTAATTTTAGGATCTCTAATCATACCCTAACTTAGGAATGGGGTCTATTCCCATCATGGTATTAGCAATGCAAAATACGTAGAGAAATTAAACCAAGATACGTATGGTATGGCATTTTAATGCTAGTCTTCACACAAATGTGCCAAATGTTATAAACTATTACCCAGCAGCTTTTTTGTTTTTACTGATATTTCTGACTGTGTTATCCAGCTCATGTGGAGGCCACTGTAGTAATCCTTATTTGCTAGAGTTTTAGAATGAACATTATTCACAGATGTGTATTCAGTTCTGTGCAGGCCTATTGATTCATATTCCCTCATGTTTCATTTGATTTCTTTGTGTACTTTTTTTACTTATGGCTTGTTTTTGTTGTGAAGTTTTCACTGTGTTTCCTTTCAACAAATAGGTTGTAGTGTGTCAAGGTAATGTGCCAGTCTTATCATTGCTGGATTTCAGACTTTCTGCAGTTGTTCCCAGCCTGAGGTCTCAAATGCATAAAGATATCCTGGGCAATACACTAACATTAATAATAATACTTTGTTAATTAACCAGGTAGGCCCAGTGGACACACAATCCCTTTTCAGGGGCTACCCATGAGCAACATCTGGATAAGTGATTTACTCAAGGTCACAGAGTAGGTAAATGAGGGCTAAGGGAATCAAACCAAGTACCACAGGAACTACAACTCACAGATTTAACATTCTGTGCCAGCTACTGATGGACTTTGGGAAATTTATGTTGTATCATCCAGTCCTGCAGGAAATATATATTTAGAATAATGGTTATTAAAACCATATTAACAGTATTCTGAACACTTGTTTAGGTTTGGTCATATTACTGAATGGCATATTAGCATTAGTAATTTTTTTATGGATTATGTGCTCAAAATAAGCTCTTTTTTATTATCAGTTCTAGGAAATGCACTAGCTGTGACAGTAGAGCAGCATGCTGAAGTACAGCAAACTGTAGCTTTCCTCTCCTATCTTACTGTGCACCTGGATGATGGTTAAACATTTAATATCCCCACAACTCTGGTTGCTATGGAGACAAAATGTATTGTGAAGAGCCTAATTAAGGTTGTGGAAGCATTAAAATACAATGCTCTATGTTAGACCCTGACCTCACAAGAGCTTACGTGCTCATATAAATTTAGAATGCGATTATATCAGACATATCCTGAACCAAATTATATTTATGAAGTAGAATGCTGTAAATAGTCTCTGAGTGTAAATGTGAAAAGAAAATCATATTTCCCCACTTATCAGATAACTCCCTGATTATTTTTTTTGTTATATCTGATCTGCATTGTGAAACACAAAGTAAGAGTTCATCAAATCCATTATAGCTGCATGCCTTGGTTTCCTAACAGTAAAGTTGCAGGAGAAGACAGTAAATTAGATCAGCTCATTTTGCTATTATTTTTTAATATAATGATGAATTTTGGGCCCATGAAAAATTATATTAGGAGGCACAGTATTCTTACCTCTTACACACACACACACACACACACACACACATATATATATATATATATATATATATATATATATATATATATATATATATATAGCTGACCAGCACAGCTAACCATAAGTTGAGCCCATGGCCTCTCCTGATCTACTGGGTCTACCTACCCCTACTGACTTCTCCAAGATGTACTCCATATTAAGTTTGGGACCAGAGAAGAGATAGAGGTGAGTATCATAACACTGCAGTGGGGTATTTAGCATGTTTCCAGCCTTTACACATGCCCAACAACAGTCATGACTGTAGGACATGCAAAGGGCATTCAGCAATGAAACGTCCCTCATTTCTGCAAGGGGTTGATGAGAGCTAGATGCATCAAGAACCCTCAGAGACAGGGACATCAAAGTTATTTGGCTCCAGATATATTTCCTTCTCCTTGGGACACCTATTCTTCCATGCTATCTCCTCAGATGCCCAAGGTACTAATCTAACTCAGGACACCTGGGCCATCTTTAGTGATTTGTCCATATATGCCATGGCTCTGGCTATTCTGAAACTGCTCTGCATAAATCTCTTTCATGGATTTACAGTGGATGCTATGAGAGTGAACATTTATATACCCATATAAATCCAACACTCTCAAAAAATGAAACATATAGATTACATTTCCAATGTAACTGGCTATACTTTTTTTAAAATAAAATATGTTTATGACTAGACTCTCAGTTTAATTTCTCTAATACCATGACAGAAATGGACCCCATTCCTAACTCAAAGTACGATTAAAGTTCATGAAATTAGTATTGTTTCCATCTTTGATGCTAGCCAAAAGTGCTCTTCACAGCACCTGCAATGTGCCTAGAATTTACTTCTGCAATTCATATGGTGTTACATGTACTGGTAACATACCTAAATACAAATGTAAATTCTTTTTATATGAACTGTTGCTCCTACTACTATTGGAAGTGTGCTGGTATCTTTCCTCCACATTGCCCTCGTTTTTGTCTGCAAATCCTGGTATTTTATGACTTTATGTTTCTATTTACATAAGACTCTGTAATCACCGAGTGTAAGAATTTCAATTATCAGTGCTACTTTTATATTCTTCTCATGGGCTTCTATACCTGGTTTTCTCGTATCTATTTCTTTTACCTGTTGGTAATGGGTGATCCCATGTGATATAAGCTTCATCATTCTCTATAATGCTTTATGGTTCATGTTTCCAAAGCTTCTCAGCTACTTGAATATTGTAACGTTTGCATAATTCCCAGTGCAATAGTCTTGACATAATTAGGTCCTCTGCCATTAGTGTATCATACCCAGCAACAAGATGTGTGACTGTTTCCAGTTCTGTTTTACCAAACCTGTATTTGTCTGTTTCTCCGATATGTTAAATGGACTTTGTTATTCAATTTGTATGTAGTCCATTATCTTGGGCTGCTAATATTAACCTTTCATCTTTTGGTTTAAATTCACCTCTCCTTAACCATTCCTGCATCAGATCCTGATAGACATGAGGTTGCTCCAGGAGTTTCTTGTATTTACAACTATATTTATGCTTTTTCCACATTTCTTGCCTTCTCATCTGATCCTTCACCTTATATTCCTTATTTTGTTTTTGGGCACATTCAGTCGCTCCCTGATTTTTGTCTACTTCTGGTTTGATTTCTACTTCCACTTGACACATATGAACTTTGCTACACTAAGCAGGGAAGTCATCTTAGATTTGCTCTCCTGATGTTGTAAAACATTCACTATGTTTGGATCTTGTGAGGTCAGCAGATATGTATGCAGTTCTGTAGCTGCAGCTCTATACATGTAATCAATCTTGGTATACACTGATTTTTATAAACCATTTGATGAGTATGAAGCATTTTTTTTTGTTTTCCTATGCAACTGATCCAATACCTTTTGGTACCAATCAATCAATCCAAACCAAAACTAAGTTAGAACAGGAAGGGCAAATTGGTTTATGACTTGGACTTTATTCTTTGATGTCAGGGCTGTTTTCAGTATTAATTTTAGTCTTCTAAAATACTCCTTACTAAGTTTTGTTCACACTTGTACATGTTTTATTGCTGATTCTTCATCAATTACTAAATGTTTACACACTCTCTCCTACTCAAGTTCCTTTATATCACATTTTTGTCTCAGATTGATATTTTCTTTGTGCTGCAGCTTTCCTGCTTTAAAGGTTGCTTTTGCACATTTATCACAACAAAATGATATTCTTGTAACATCTGAGAAAGTTTTGAACACTTACAGTTGTGGTTTGAGCTTCTCATGTGATGAACTATACAGTTTTAAATCATTCACAAAAATATCTTTTCACTTTGCTGTTGTCTGGGAGCCATATTGTAACCACAATCTATTCTGTTAAATAGACATCTTAATGGGTTAAGGGCAAGACAAAAGAGCAGTGGTGACAGAGTCACCTTGGAATACCACCAGGATTTTGAACTTTTATCCCTGGGATAATAATTTGTTCTTTATCATGGCTTAGCTGCAAAGTACTTTGCCACTGTTTCATGGTCACGGTAATGTAACTGATCAATTTAGGATGTATCTTGTATACATCTGTAAGCACTCCTTTACCCATGAATGTGGGATGCTGCCAAATCCCTTTTTGTAATCTATCCATATCATACTGAGAGTCTTCCCCTTTTTACAATTATCTCTTATGACATTATGTAAAAACAAATGATCCTTTGTTCCATATGACGCTTAGTTACAATTTTGTTCTATTGATTGACTTTTCTTATAAATTATTATAAACTCTGTCCACATCATTTCCAGTATACAGTTTATACATTGTTGGAAGGCAAGTTATTGGTCTGTAGTTTTTTGGGATAACTTGGAGGTTCACACTTAAGGAGGAGTATAATTTGTTCCAGTTATTAACTAGGTTACTGTGTGTTTGGGGTGTGCTGCATATAAGTACTTCTTATTCAGGACTAAATCTTTGTGTAATAATGTTAATACTTTTAGCAAGAGGTTAGGTCATACCTCTCAACCTCTCAGCATAGGAAATCTGGACAAAACCCGGAATAATGGGAGACAAAGGCCCAAAAATAGGGACAGATTTTAAATATTGCTCCTATAAACTTAAAAAGTTGCTAGAATAACAGGTATTGAATTATTATGTATTGTCTGAAGGATATGAAGTCTGAAATTCAAACTGTCTGTTATTATTTATTATTATTTAGTTACTTCAGTTTACAATGATTTCCCAGAAAACCACCAAATTTATGAGGAGGAGATCAAAAATATGAGGCAAAAATCTGGACATTCTGTGAAAATCTAGACATTTGAGTGGTATGGGCTAGGTGCTTCATCTGAACCTCGGGCTTTCCATTTAGGAGCTTTTGTTAATTTTTCTTTCAGTTTTGCTGACTGTTACTTCATCACATTTCACATCCTATACATTTGAACTTCTTACTGTTTCATTTATTTCTTCTATCCATTTAGTATGTTTGTTATGTTTCATAGGGTCTTCATAGATATTTCTCTAAAATGTGTCTATTTCTTCTTTTTTTTGGTGGTGTTTCTATTTCTTTTGCTTTGTTTCACAATTCTCTATAAAATGCTTTTGGATCATCAACAAATTACTTATTTTGTACTTTTCCTTTATATTTATCTGCATATCTTCTACATTTTTCTGCCTGTACTGATCTCTTGTGTCTTTCGCCACAGCGGAACTCCAGTCCGCTAATGTTTGGTAGTGGATTTTTACGTGCCAAATTACCAGCCCTGATGCACAACCTTCAACGAAGGCACACTCATTCACGCATGCCTCCACACAGAAGACACTCTAGCTGAGAATCGAACGGGACAACGTCTTACTGTGAGGCGACAACGCTACCGCAGCACCACTTTAGTTTATTATTTGCAATAGTGCATGACAGATCCCGGTCTTTTCTAATACATTGTATTTATCACGTCTATCTTTCTAAGTATTTTTGTTGCTCTGTTCCTTCTTCTATATTCTTCTAACAGTGACACTTCTTGTCTTAATTGCTTTATAGTTTTCTCAGTTCAGTACTTCCATGAAGGCATATGATTTCTTCCCTTCCTTTCCCTTATTGCCTTGTATTTTTGAGGTAAGATATTATCTGTTAGTAATTTTGTTGCACAGTAGTATACCATATTTACTTCTATTATATCACATGAATTTCTGTTAAGAGTCTTCATTAATGTGTTCATTTGTATTATCAGACTTCCAATATTTTGAGTCTTATTGACTATATGCAATATATTTCTTCCCTCGATCTTAATATGTCTATCTCTAAAAAATCAATCAACTCTTCCCTTAGATCTTTTTCTTCTAAACTGCAGGTACATTCTTTACTCACCTTTCCCTGCAAGCATTGTACAGAAAGCTCCAGAACAGCTTCCTGTGGCATACCCTTGTCAGCTGCAACCTGCACCATCCGTTGCTCTTTCATATGAGAACACACTGACCTATCACTCCACAACATTTACTGCATCAGAGTTGCCATTGTTTCCTGTTCCCTCCCTTACTGTGCATATTCAGCAGAACTGTTGTACTGGGTTCCAAAAAGCTCCAGAGTATATTCATATGGCAAATTATCAGATCCTTTTCATTACACCTATTTTTCCCCAACATGAGGAATCACCATTTCATCATACTGAGATGTTACCAGAATTGGATTTTCTACACTAAATCCTTTCATTGGCAGGTAATCCATAAGTTCAATTTCTATTTCTTTACTTGTCCATTATTGATCCACTTTTCTACTTCCCCCTTTGTTTTCTGATTTTTGTGTTGTAAAAGCTTTCATATTCAAATGCCTTTGCCTGTATTTCACTTCAAATAGCTTTGGTGCCACTTTTTTATTAATTAGTTTTGCTTCTCCTTTTCATAAATATTGTACCATATTAAATCTCTTTTTCTTTCCCATGTCCATATTTCTTCTTTAGATGTATCCTGCTCTACCTGTTTCACCTTACTTTGGGAACTCATTGGTCCAATACACCTTTGTGACATAACCTGTGTTAGATTTTCAACACTAAACCCTACACTTCACAGAGGTTCTGGCTTGTAGATCGTGAGACAAATGCCCGGAAGATACAACACCAAAAGCAGAATCCGGCAGCAATGCTAGATTGTAGAGCGGTGCAGCTGAAAGTCAGATACGCTGTGGGAATCCATGCAGATAAAAAAGGGCCAAAAGGAGTCATTCCCTAACGTAAATAAGCAGGCTGTTTCCTGACAGTGGAAACAGCTGCGCTAGACAAGCGAAAGGCAGGACAAGTGGTGAAGAGGATCCAAACACTAAAGAAAGACAATGTAGCTTACCTGTAGCCCTGCACAAGCATACAAAACCCTCAAACACAACCCATACAGTACACCTCGCTGTGGGAAGCTGATGGACAGAAAATGGCAAAGAAGCTGCAGCTGAGTGATACCCTTGTACATGTGCACCATACATGAATCACACCACACCCCAACCATACAGTTTCCGCAGACTACCCGGAGTTCTGCAGAATATGTTAGGCCCATACTAAAAACTATTGTGGCTGTCTGACAGAGCAATGGCAAAGCAATATGCATAGGAGTTAGAAACTAATGACAGATATTTAGAGTTTCAGACTTCACACTTCAGAATATCCATGCTAATACACAACCTGTTATCCTATCCACTGTTCAAGTTTGTAAAGGCAGAATGTAACCCTACGTATACCACTAGTGGTATGGCATTGTCCAGACCACTTACTCTAAGAGGCTGAGAGGTATGCTTGCAACAGAAAGACGCTGTCCTGCCATAGCCACCCTAGTGCAAAAACAACCACTGTAGAAGGGAACACAGACACAAAAGGGAGGGAAAGTATGAATGGGACACAAAAGTCAATCCACATCCAAGTCCACAGCAAAGCAGCATGTCGGTAATGTGGGGGTTGCCAAACCCATCCAATGGTTGTTGCAGCAGGGGTATGCACATATGCAGAGGTATGTAGGCAGAAAAGGGTGCTACACAGGGAGACATCCCTATGTAATCTCTGACACTGAAACTGAGACTGGGCCCCACACCCTGATTGGCCAACAGCAATAGATGGGTGTTAAAGGGGACTTGTGCAGTACATGCAGAATCAGTGGTGTATGCAAGCTAGGAGACTTCTACTGGACTACATTCACTTGTCAATTCCATGGCTGTGTGAACTGCACATAAACCCCAACGTCACAAGATGGGTTGCCAACTGGCTCATGGACAGAGCCCAGATGGTAGGAGTTGCAGGAGCTAAGTCTGACTCTAAACTGGTTATAATTGGCGTTCCCCAGGGCTCAGTCCTAGGACCTCTCCTGTTTGACATATACTTCTCAGAGGTACAGGCAAGCACAGGAGGACTATGGCTGACCAAGTTTGCAGATGACTGCAAACTAAGGGCTATAATTGACTCTCCAGCTGACACAGTCATCCTCCAAAAGGGTCTCACTGAGACAGATACCTGGTGTCAAAACCATGGCCTCAAGCTAAATGCCAAAAAGTGCATAGCCATCCCCTTTCGAAAAAACAAAGTACCCACAAACTAGCACATAGGTGGTAGCCCCCTAAATACAGAAGATGTAATAAGGGATCTGGGGACCCAAGTAGATAGTAACCTCTCCTTTGATAATCACATTGCCAAAGTAGTTAGAAAATCCTTCTATGTGGTCCACCTAATCACAAAAGGATTTGCATCAATATCAAAAGAGGTCATTGGGCCCCTTTACGCATCACTCATCAGACCCTTCATAGAGTACAATGCCCCATTTGGGATGTACCTTACAAGACACCAGCAACAACTGGAAAGACCACAGAAGTACCTCACCAGGAGGATTACTGGCCTCAAGCAGATGCCCTATGCAGCTCGACTGAAGAAACTCCAGCTGTACTCGGTTGCATACCGCCTACTCAGAGGTGATCTCTGCCTGACATACAAGGCCATGTCGAACCCAGAATTGATGGAAATGCTTCCCCTAAAGAAAACTATATCCCCTTGAGCCACACGCTCCAGGGATCTAAACCTCACTACAACAATAAATAGGATGTGCTGGAGGGATAGATTCCTGTTTCAGAGACTTCCCATGCTCTGGAACAAGATTCCAATCTACATTAGGCAGAGCCCCTAGCTAACCCTCTTCAAGAGAAACCTTGATGAGTGGATGGGAAACAGAAAGTTTACCCCAGGGATCACTTCAATGGCTCTGCTGAACAGAGGCACAGGGAATTAATCTAAGGTGGCGGTGAAAGCCAACACATTCCAGCTAGGCTTATAAGTGCCTTTGGGCAGATAGCCTAGTACCTACCTATGAACCTATGAACATAGAGAATCCCTAGCAGGACAGATAGTACAAGCAAGGTGTGTGTACACTGCTGCAAAGGGCCACCGTGGCAAACAGTGCATATTCAGATGGGTACAACACAAGGTGTGGTGCAGCAACATACCCGAAGTCTGATAGTGGCCTGTACCAAAGTTGTGCCTACCTTCTGTTCCCTACTACACTGGATGTGATGGATACCAAGAGGCCATCTACAAGTAGTGTTACCATGATGGAATCTGTGTTCCTGTATAGCCCTGGTCAGCTTGGCAACAGATACAGCACAGTGCCCAGCCAACGGGGAAAACCAATGCTGGTAGTGGAGGGATACCTCTACCATTTAGAGCATGAAGCACACCCTAAACAGTGCTGGGCATGTACTGAGCGGAGATTAAAGGCCTGCAAAGGTCTTGCCATCACTGTTCACCAGGATGAGGGGGAAGAACTGCTGAAATCACTGCCACACCAACATGACCCAGATGCAACAACAGCCCAAGTGGCTACACTGCGAGCAGAACTATGGCAGATGGTGGAAACTGGCAATGAACTGCCAAGTCTGGGAATGCAGAATATCCTAGACACAGCAGATGACAATGTACTACAAGAGATGCCTTGCCATGCCACCCTGCATTGTAGCATCACCAGGGTATGGCAGAGGGCACAGGCATCCATGTCCACACCTTCAGCAACACTTGCAGATATCAACGTCAGCCAGTATCCACGCCATAGTGGCAGCTTTATCCTCCACAGAATGTCTGATATGGATGGGACTGATTCCTTGGTTCTACTAAATTCAGCACAGAATCTGGCAGATCTGTGCAGGTCAGACATCATTCTTGGGGATGGCACCTTCCCAACATGGGTTGATATTTGCCGTCAGCTGTATATGTTACATGGATGTATTGGCACTCCCACCTCAGCAAGGATTGTCCCCCTGGTTTACTGTCTCATGACATGGACATCAGAGTCTGCATACAAAAATATGTGGGAGATACTGAAGGATATGGCTGCAGATCAGGGATGCACCTTGGCTCCACAGTACATTATGACTAATTTTGAGAAGGCAGTGATCAATGCCAGCTGAAAGGTATTCCCTAAGAGTATTCTGAAGGGGTGCCTATTCCATTTTGCACAGATCATTTGGTGCCAGATCCAGCATCACCACCTTGTGGCCCTCTATGTTATGGACACTGCTTTTTCAATAGTCATCCGGAAGCTGATTGCGTTGGCATTCCTACCATTGGAAGATGTTATCCCCACATTTCTGGACATTATGGCTACCTTACCTGACTGTGCAAAGCCTATAGGCATATTTCTGGACCATCATTATGTGCGTGGCCGACCATGGAAGTACGCATCCTGCTGCTCAGCACAGCAATGCCTGCCATCTGGCTACCCTTTGAAGTTTTGGAATGTGTGTGATGTCTCTGACATGGACTTCCCGCGGTCTAATAACCAGGTGGAGACATGGCATCGCCGGGTGAAGGTGTTACTTGTATGCCCTACAGTGCAGCTGTCTAACCTTCTGTCTGTTCTGCAACAGGAACAGAACCTGACAGATACCTGAAGGAAGTCACTTTTGAGAGGGATGCCTGTGACACCGTGTAGGAAGGCTATTGTTGTAAGGAAGAATCACCTAAAGCACATCTTGCAACATAAGTGTGCAGGATTTCCTACATGCTGTGGCACATTTCTACAAGTTGTGATTATATTTGGGTTTAATACGCACCAAGCACTACACACATCACTTTACGTGTTGTGTTAATAAAGGCTTTGCCCACAGCACACGGGTTTCGCAGTACCACTTTCATTCCCACTTGACATCCTGTGACGGCCAAATGTTTGACTGACAGTCACACATGGTGGCTTCTGGGGAGGGTGCAGAGTATATCACAATGGGAGTTTGTGTCTGCGACCTGTGGTTAGGGTGCAGGGGGGTTCCTCTATTCCCACAGGGAATTGTCCACAGGCATTTGTCACTGCAGCTAAACTGCCAATCTGCCATGTGTCCACATCCAGCTGCCTCACAGCAGGGTGTCGTGCTGCCTAAGTGCCTGAACCCACTTCACAGATATTCCATAATTCAACTTATTTTTGTTTAACTTCTGCTTTACTAATCTTTTGTTCTACATTCCTCCTTTGTGATCTTATTTTTTGTCTTTTGAAATTTTTCTTATCTGGGTGGCTTTGCCTATATTTTTCTACAAATTTCTTTGGAACTGCTTTCTTTGTATTGATTAGTTTGGTTTTCTCCTTTGCGTAAATATTATACCATATCAAATGTCTCTTTCTTTCCCATATCTATGATTCTTTTTTATGCCTTTCAAAAATTTCTGAGTTTTGTTCTTTATATGTTCACACTTCCTCAGTCGCTTCTTTTTCCAACTGACCCAAAGTCTGTTGGTATATATAGTGGTTTTCATGCATATGTTGCATTAATGAGCACAAATTTGCATTTTAAGTTTTTGACAGCTTTTCTTGTCCAAGTATTTTTTTCCTCTAATTTCTCTCTTATATTTTTGACTATCTTCTATCCAAAAATTCTTGGTTTCTTAAATAATAGTAACAATACATAATATTGTTTTTATTCTCTATATTCTATCAACTTTATGACAAATTTTCGGCCTGTCAGTTTTTTTTTTTTTTGTGGAATACTACTTCCTTCTACAGTTGTGGTGGTGGTGGTGGGGATTCTCCTCCTGAGCCTGGCCTAAGCCCATTGCAGGATTGTTTCCATGTCCTAAGGATTTTACACTGTCATTTATTTGCAATCCTGGTACCAGTACACCTACTAGGATTGGACACTTTTTTATCCTGAGTATGTAGAATTTCAAGTGCCTTTAATATTTAAATAAGGAGCTTTTTTTTCTTTTTTTTTTGCAGGTACCATTGAAAGCTTGCACTCTTAACCTCCAAATCATAAGGCAAGAAATTGTACTGAGAGCAGGAGAAGTTCAGTATACCTAAATGGTACAACTCATTTGCATGGTGTGTGTATGTATGATGGCACACGTACCTAGGTGTGCCTTTCATGCAATTTTCAAACCGCAGTCAAGTCATAAGACCAGATACCAGAACAGATTACACTTGGGGCAAGATTCTGCTCCAAACTTGTGATACCTCTTGACATATAAATACTAGGTTAATGCACCATATCTTTTATTTCACTCTTTCCCTCACTCTCACCCCCTTCCTCCCCTTCATTCATTCTCCCATTTCATCTCTTCTCCATATTCTCACCATATTTTCTACTAACTTCTTCCCTCTTTCTTTAATTTATTTTTTAATTTATTTTATTTTATTTAACATTTGTTAACTGGGAAAACCTGACTTGGAATGAAGCCAATTTTCAGCGGAGGTCCGGGGAGAAAGGCTCTAGATGCATGTCTTTGTAATGTCTTTAACTCTTACACTCCAATGTTAGCACTTTTGTCAACCCTATTCACTCAGTTTCCCACTTTCATCTCTACAACCCCTCCAAATGTTATCCTTAACCTAGCAAGCAACATAACGTCGACTCCTTTGTCCACTGTGAAATGCTTTCTTCCCCAAATTAGAAGCTGATGTATTTGTTTTTTTTTTCTATCTATATTGTAGTTCTGTTTATTCTACACTGACTTTTCTCTGGCTTTCCTTGCATCATGTTATCCTATAGACAATATATTGTTTCTACTCTGTAACTAAGATTACACTGTACTAATTGTGTTACTATTGTGTGCTTGTTAAATTGCACTATGGAGCTTTTCTTCATGGGTCTCCACTGAAAAAGGGCCACCAGCCCAGTCGGATGCCCTGGTAAACAAATGTAAAATAAATATATAAAAATAAATAAAATAAACTCTCCTTGAAAGATGCTTGTACCCTTCACTATCCAGTTAACGTAAATGAGGAAGTACACAGTCTTTCACGGCTGTTAGCATTCCCTACTTTCAAAAGAATAGTGCAGAACCTGAGCACTAGGGCAAGTAAAAATAAGTAGAACACTCCACTAAATAATTATGTGCCATGGAGAGAATTTCAAACCCCCAACCACAATATTCGAATGTATAGGAACCCAATACTGTGCCCTACTTTCTAGTAAAAGGTCAGCTTGGTACGTGTGATGTTTAGGCTTTGCAAGATCAGTAGTATATATGATTGACTGAGTCTGTGTATCAGTCACATTTTTGTATTAATATTGCTGACCCACATTTCTGTTGTGTTTGGTTATGTACCTAGATATACAGGTGGATGTACAGAATGGTGATATAAAACTGATGAAATATTCAGGATTCACTTCTGCCAGTCTCCCAAGCCATTCAATTCCATTGAAAGTTTCCTCAGATGCTCTCATATTGTGAGTGATGTCCTCCTTTTTTGCCTTACATGCATATTTGTATTGAATTTAAGTGACTCACACTATGAGATAATGGAAGAGTGGGACACTCAGAGGCAGCATCTCACTTGCTATTATGTTATAAGCCTCTTGCATTGTAGTACCATAAAAATTGCTTTTCCCTTCTGTCTCCTGAGTACTTCAATATGTGAAGTCTCAGTGATTCAGTGCAGAGATTATATCTTAGAGAATAGGCTTGGCATATTTTTGAATGCAGACTGAATTCAGTCCCTGTCTTGTACATTATTGTCAATTTTATTATTCAGTATAACAGGGTACATTGGACACAGTGGAATTGTAATTAGTCTAGCTCATATCTGTAGGCAATTGTTTTTGAAAATCACACAGATGGAAAAAAATAAATAGAAAATCAAAAATATCTACAGGCAAGAGGAAACATTTGTATCTGAGTTTTCTGATTTATCAATTTGAAATGGATTATTCACCTGACTGGAGCACTGTTAGTATTCAACTTGACCCCCTCTGACTATTTAACTCATGCAGTTCTGTTTTAGTTATTGTTCATATCTACTGTTTATTGGCTCTATCACTTACACCTCCCTTGTCTTTTCTTCCATTGTTTACGTTGTCGCCTTTTACAATAAGGTTTTCAATTAAGTATTGCTTTTTCAAGAAATATTGCACAAGGCTACCTTATTGCTTGCAAGGCTGAAGTTGACCTAGGTATCTATCACTTATATTTTCTTTGTCAGTTATGTTAATGCTTTCCATAAATACTTGTTTTCACCTCTCTCACTCTCTCTCTCTCTCTCTCTCTCTCTCTCAATAAGAGATATTAATTCCAACAATGCCTTCAGAAAAGATCCAAAAAGGTATGTCAAGAAAGCTCTCACTTATAGATCCCTTCTCAACAATCCCACGCACTCTCTCCCTCCCCTTTCAAACCACAAAACTATGATATTGTAACAATTATTTAAAATAATAAAGGATTATGCCTTAAATAAGAGAAGTCAGTTCACCATCCTACATGCATTCACCCCTTGTTCTCCCCTCTCTGAAGGACACAGTCTCAGACGTAACTAATTACCCTACTTCCACTTACCTAACCTCCCTTTTCTAACTCTCTCCCTAAACTTATCACTTCAGTACCTGTATCCTTCTCTCTATAAATTATATGGATGTAACCATATCTGTTTAGATGCTCCAAAATGCCAGTTATGGACCTGATCTCTACCTTGCAAACATAATTTATATCTCTCATTATTACCTACAGTAACACACCAGACATTTCATACAAATCCTTCATTAACTTCTATTATCGATTTCTAAACAGCAATACTTTTGGTCTATGAAGCCTAGCTCATTCGTTGTTTTGATTTCTACTGTTGCTGTATATATTGTCTACATTAACAAAATTTGCTTTACCAAATATGTAACCTTATAATAATATATGTCTTGCTTTGTTGTTGATTTCTACTCAATAGTATAAATATTTTTTCAAATTATATTCTTTGTTTTGTTTATAGTATGAGTTTGCAATTATGTGCTAAATCTGAAAATGAACACCTGGTAGGGGGTGGGTTTGGCATAATGGTTAAAGTCTTCGCCTCATAGACATAAGGTTCGAAGTCTGATCTTAACCACAGGTTATTGGCTAATCTTAAAATGACCCTTCAGATCAGTTGTCCTAGCATTCACCTACGAACCTATGAAACATAAATAAAGTAATGTAAACTAAAATAGCACAAAACAAAAATTACACATTTATTATAAATAGTTTCATTGCCTTCTAAGCAACACAAATCTAACCTAAGAGTTATCATTAATAATAGTCACCTTTTCCATCTGTTTGCTATGGTATGTTTCTGACAGTTACTTCTTTTAAAATTGCATCATTTTTCAACTCATGTTATTAGATATGATTTTGATTACAGGGTTCTTGGTAGCTGTTGACAAACCTCACTGATGGATTCATTCATTGGGCTACACCATGCTATTTTATTAGTTTACAAACCAAAGATTCACTAACCTAATTATCACACTTATCTTTTTAACAGTTTAGTACCTGTTGCATCCATGTAGCTAACCCTGGACGTTTTCCTTCTGACTTATTTTTATTAGTACTTTGTTTTACTATATTCTGTTAATAGATACCTTTTCTCATTTCATGAATACTTTGTTTCTTTTTAAAATAATGTTCCCAGTTTCAGTGACTCCTCTATCACATGGTTGGCATCTCATTTAGACATATTTCTATTGGACCATCTGAACTTGCATAATTTTCATATAGGTTATTTTTATTGTGCTGTTGCATTAGAAGCTGAAAAGTAAGGTGTACAAAACAGTGGTGCAGCCATTGTTCTGTACGGTACAAAAACAGGGCAGTAATGGCAGAGCAGATGAGAAAACTAGAGGTGATGGAGGCAAACTCCCTTAGACAAGTGGTAGGATGCTCATGCTCAGACATGTGCAGAAAAGCAAAAGACAATCTGGAAAAGAAGATTTGGGACAGGCAGGAAGAAGGCAAAAAAAAAAGAAACAAAGATGCCCAGCAAAGAGATGGAAGGACTTTGGAGAGAATATCTGTGACAATCAAGCATGACTGTTGAAGAATGTAGGAAAGGAGTACTGAATTGAGAGAGATGATGACAGCTGAAATGACACCCCGACTCCATGTATATAACGAGAAAAAAAGGGGGTTAATGATGATGACTGGAGTACCACATTTACCTAAGGAAGCTTGAATAGCCTCTTTCTTATCTCAGTTGATTGCCTGACATTTAATTTATTATGTTTGCATTGTTTCATATCACTTGTAATGGGCCACATTTAAGCAGTTTCTATATCACTCTTACTCAGTAATTGAACAGGGAATGGGACGGACATAATGGTAGAAGGTCTTTACCTCAGAGATGCAAGGTCTAGGGTTTGATTCTGACCTCTGGTTATTGGCTAGGCTTGTAATAATCTGCAGACTGATGGCCTAGTATGAACCTATGAACCTGTAAGTCCAGCTCATACAGTTGAGACTAAACTTGGATAATAACATCAATGTTTAGACATGCCAATCACTGTTTTAAGGTCTGCTTTTGCTTTCTAATTCCCTCAATATTCTCCTTGTCCCCACCTTCTAGGTTTGAAACTACTACCTCTCAGTTGAATTGTTAAAAGTCTACCTACCCGGTGGAAGGACCCCCAGCAAACAAATTCTCCTAACTCATCTAAAACAAAGAACTTGCCATCCTACTTAGTAACCCTGTTCTCCAGGAGGCAAGCAAGTACGTGTTTGTATTAATTAGCAGTAAAACTGTACACTTACTTATCCCTACTGTTTGTATGTAACTACACGACAGGGCCAAACCACCTAGCAGCCTTACTCCATTAAACACCACTTTCTAGTCTTACTCCTTCCCTCTCCTTGGATTGTCTCTTGCTTCTAGTTACTCTGTTTCCTCTTTTTGACTAGTCTCCTGCACCTTCCTACCTCCAGGATCCTTCGCAAATCCTGTCATCTCCTATATCTGCTTGCTCACCACTACTGCATTATCCCTCTTTGCCCACTAGATGTTGCCCTAAACTAGGACATCTCCTTATACTTTCTTCTTCGTTCTCTCTTTATTACACCTAGATACAGTGTTGCCCTGAGCACCCTTAAGTAGACCTTGCTCCCTCCTTTGACCATCCTTGTTCTCCTCATTTTTACTTCTACTTCTCACTGCTACTGCACTTCTACTTCTACTTTCATCCCCTTCCCTGCTTTTCCTCCCACTTACCTATTCTTCAAACCTGCAGCTCTCAGCAGCTCTCTGATTGTTTTTTGCTGCCTTTAATCATTTTCTTGTTCTACCCGCTCCATTCGCCCTACGGGCTCACTCCGCTCCCCTACCCTACTCCCAATTCCCACCCACCCCCAGTGCTCCTACCCTTCTACTTCTATAGCCACACCCCTTACCTTCCTCAACCAATCACTACCTACTTTTACTCATACCCCCTCCCTCACCTCAGTTACACCTTAATTAGTTAATTACCTTAACTTAAAACAAACCCTAACTTCTTTCTAAGCTTACCCAATACTACTGACATTATCAGCTAATCTATTAAAGCCATCTTACTTCAATTAACAGTACCCTTATCCTTCCACCTACTCTACCCCACACTACTCTTTCTCCTTCTCCCTCATTTTCCCTTACGTACTTCTCTCCTCCAACCTTCTTATTCAAACTATACATCTATACCGCTAAATGGACCCAACACATAAATCTTTTTACCCATATATACTACTCTTAACTACAATTCTTGCTTCTCTTACAATGCCTTACTCATTAACCTCCTTTGAACATTTTTCCCTTCATGAACATCTCCACCCCCTCCATGGAACTCTTTCAATCTCTCTTAATAACTCTCTCAAACATAGTAACATAACCTCCACCTCCATCTATGTACTTCCAAAGTTCCATAGATCTACTCATATTACTTACATCCTTATAAAAAAAAACACAAATTATTACTACAAAATCCAAAAGTTTATACACTATCCTCTACCACATCCACTACTAGATGGTGACATTCATCCCAATCCAGGCCCCAATTCTGACACTACCATAAAGCCTCTCAACCTACCTACTTCACATATCTCTATACCACATAGACCATCTAATTCCCTCCTGATAGCTCACCTAAACATCCGTAGCATAAACAGTAAAATTTCCCACCTACATGCACTGTTAGATGTTCACTCATTTGATATTTTCTGTATTTCAGAAACATGTCTAAAGCCCTCTACTCTTGACCAGGAAATTACCCCTCCAGGATATAACATCCTGAGATGTGACCGCAAAGCCAAAAAGGGTGGTGGAGTAGCCATTTTGTATAAATCTGAACTCCAACTTTCACCCTTCAATTTGCTACTTCCCTCAGCTCCCAACTCAGAAACCCTCACTGCAAAATTACAAATCAATAACTCCAAATCTATCTATCTAATTTGCACTTATCTCCCCCCTGGAAATAACATCAATACTCTTGAAAACATACTTAGTTACCTCTCTTCATACCTACCCCAAGAAACTATTATCTTAGGTGACTTTAACATAGACTGGACAACCTGTAATTCTCCCAATCCTACCAACCATATAAATCTATATGGATTCACACAAATAATGACCACTCCTACTAGAATCCATAAACCAAACAACAAAGAAACCATCCTAGACTGGGTCCTTCCAAACAGTCATCTTGATTCTTATAAACCAGGAACTTTCCCAAATGATATTAGTGACCACATGCTAACTTATATAATCAAACAAAAAACTTATAGCCCCAACATAAATACTTTTAAAACTTCCCGCTCCAAAAAATACTTTAACCCAGAGAGCTTCCAAAACGAACTGAAAGCATGTGACTGGTCACCTATGCTTCATCTTGAACTTGATGAAGCAGTAATTTACTTTAATACTAGATTTCTCCAAATACTAGACTACCATGCCCTCTATCGCTCTTCCCGCATAAGAACCAAAACTGCCTCCTGGCTCACAAAGGCAACTAGGCAAAAGATCCTCCTCAGAAATAAAATTTGGGCTAAATGGCGAACCTCCAGAAATCCAACAGATCACCTCTACTTTAAACAATTAAGAAATGCCACCAAGAAGGACATTCTTAAAGACAAAAAAGACTATTACCTCCACCTACAACAAACTCACCAACAACATCCTCAAAAATTCTGGTCTGGCATTAACAAACTTCTTCAACCTGGACACTCTAAAACTCCTGACCCTATAGGTTTCAACCATAATAACTCTAACCAGATTCCTGATGCCTTTAACAACTATTTTACTGAAGCTATTCTATCCCTATCTAACACATTACCATCCACTTCCACTCTCCCATTAATAACACCTAATACCCTCTCACCTACCTTCCATATACATCCTGTACCTACATCCCTCATTTGCAACCTCCTTCAAAAGCTCAAGCCATGTACCCCTTCTGCTGACTGTCTTCCAGCTGAATACCTGCAAATTGCAGCTAAAGCCATTGCCTACCCTATCTCCATACTTATAAATAGGACAATTTCAGAAAGCAAAATCCCCTCTCTATGGAAGATCTCCCATATAATCCCTTTACACAAAGGTGGCTCATCAACTGAGCTCTCCAACTATCGGCCTATTGCCTTACTCTCTCCATTAGCTAAAATAATGGAGAAATGTATACACAGACAACTGCTTGACCACCTACTACAAAATAATCTACTTGCAGATTGCCAACATGGCTTTAGGCCTTACCATAGCACAACAACTGCCCTGCTATCCTTCTCTGATTCTATAAACAAAAACGTAACAATAACACCTTTTCCTCTGCTCTATTTATTGATCTTTCTAAAGCTTTTGATATGGTGAACCATCCCATACTTATTGACACTCTAAAAGCCCATTCACTAGACCCACAAGCATTACAATGGTTTAAATCCTATTTAGAAAATAGACAGCAAGCAGTTCTCTGGAATAAGAATATTTCTTCATCCCTCCCTGTAAACATTGGAGTACCACAAGGTTCTATCTTAGGGCCACTTCTATTTTCCTTATTTATTAATGACCTTCATACTAGTATTTATCAAGCCACCTGCATACAGTATGCAGATGACTCCACCTTAATTTGCTCAGCCAAGTCCATAACCTCTCTCCAGTGCCTCACCCAAACAGTATTTAACAGTGTTGAAAACTGGTTTACAAAACACTGCCTTCTTCTCAACCCCAAGAAAACTAAATTATTGCTTTTTTCTCCTACTCACAAGACACCTCAACTACACCTCACAGTAACCTCTAACAATGGAACCATCATATCCCCTGATACTACAACCCGTTTTCTAGGTGTTACAATAGACAACAACCTTAGCTACAATGACCATATTAATTCCACTATAAAGACAGTAAACAAAAAAATAGGGACCTTATACAGAATCAAATCCTTCCTTACCTCTGCAGCCAGAAACACTATAGCCCAAACCCACCTAATCTCCACCCTGTTCTATGCTTCTGCTATCTATACTAATCTGTCAAAACCAACCTTACCAAACTCTCCACCTGTTATAATAACATAACCAGATTTGCTTCTGGTACCCCATTTAGAACGCATCATTGTCACAACCTCAAACAGCTGGGATGGTTAGAACTACAGAACCAATTACTTTTTCAACAACTTGTTATCACCCAAAAGATCCTCTACTACCCTAAAAATACCCCAATCCTCACTAATCTCATTTCCCCTTACAAAAATCTTGCAACTCTACGCTCAGCAAATAAACTTCAAATCTCTTCCATTAAATCCAACAACAAAGCTGGGGACTCACTCTTCTCAAACACCGTAGGAAAGAGCTGGAATCATCTTCCTTCTGAACTTTCCAACCTTACTTCTACTCTACCTTTTAAGAAGAATCTTAAAGAATATATTAAATCCCACTGGCTTTGTCCCTGCTCCAACCCTGACTAATATCTCTTGCCCCCTCCTGCTCTTTCTCAAAAAAAAAAAAAAAAACATTTTTTTTTACTTTATCTATCTTCTGTTTTAATTTTTGTTTTTACTCATAGTATTTGATTCTAGCCTAAATTTGCTAAATAACTCTGTATAACTCTACCTTTTAATGTTAATTTTGTAACAAATTTTATTTTATTTTAATTATACTTCATTGTATTTCCTTGTCATTGTTGCTGTTCGGAGCTTTTCTCCCCGGGCCTCTACTGAAAATGGACATGTATCCAGTTAGACTAGCCCAGTCAACAAATGTAAAATAAAAATAAATAAAAATAAAATGTTTCTGTTTTTACTATTATGTATACAGTTGTCGCCTCACAGTAAGACATTGTCCTGTTCGATTCTCAGCTAGAGCGTCTTCTGTGTGGAGACATGCATGAATGGGTGTACCTACGTTGAAGGTTGTGCATCAGAGCCAGCACCTCGGCACATAAAAATCTACTGCCAATAATTAGCGGACCGGAGTTCCATTGTGGCAACCACTAACCGGGAAAAGCCGAAAGACACAACATACAGTTAATCTATTTCATTTGTAAACTCGCTCAAGCATGTTTGTCAGTTATGTTACTATTCATCCAGATACTAACTACAGACATTTTGTTGTGTTAGGCCTTGGTTGGTCTATGATATGTCCAGTTGTTTGTTTGGGCTTTTATTGTAGGTGACCTTAGACTGTAGACACTTTTTCTCTAAATGCAACTTATTAATAATTATTTCAGACACATATTACCAGAATTCCTATACATTTCATTCATGGGTATTCTTCCCAAAAATAAAGCTTTTTTCCATTGTTTTTTCTACAGATCAGAAGTGCTTCAGGAAGGAAACCCAATTGCTACAAGTTCAATCAAATATTATTCAAAATTAATGGTTGCAAACTATAGTTGCTATAAGTGACCACAAAAATGAATTTAGTTTTACTGTTTTACTTAAGAAAAAAAAATGTATACATTTTATATATATATATATATATATATATATATATATATATATATATATATATACATTATACATTATCTTGGTTATGTTTGATTCTTTAGATCCTTTCTAGCCTAGTTTTAAAATTCCATGTTTAGATAAAGTTGATTTCCTTTACTGTTTGCGTGTAGTGAGCTCTGGCAAAGTTGAGATTTCTGCATTGATTACTCTTTTTGTAAAATAAATTTCCAAAAACATTATATAATTGCAGCAAATGCCTGCAATTTTGTCATAAACAAATGTAAATATTAATAAAAGGATAATACTTTAACTACAAAGCTATCTTACTTAGATAATTTACATGTTTCTTGCTCTCTACCTCTACATGTGTTGCATGGCCTCATAATCTTTTTTTAATTTTAAATTCAATTACTTTGATAGACAATGGTTTTATCATCTGTCACAGATACTTCTCAGACCAGTCAGAGAATAAATGTCATATTAGCTTTAGTAAGCTATCTCAAAGTTGTTGAAAATATTAATGAGTAACTTGATCACTCTCAGACCAGTCAGAGAATAAATGTCATATTAGCTTTAGTAAGCTATCTCAAAGTTGTTGAAAATATTAATGAGTAACTTGATCACTCTTAGCCAGATGTTTCATTCACTTGAATGTCTTATGGTTATCATTAAAAACAATAATCTTGATTCACTGCCACATTATATGAAAAATATCAAAGATCCAGAAAACATAATTTACTAACTAAAATAAAGTTTTTAGAAACAAGCTAACACAGAAGTTTGATGTATTCTTTACAATACAAATGACTGCAGTTCAATCATATTCATAGGTCCATAGGTTCATAGGTAAGTACTAGGATAGTTGCTATTGTGGGCCATTTTAAGCCTTGTCAATATTTCCTTTATGTGTGTTAAATAACCTATCACATTTGGTTATAGATTGTTCTTACCCATCCCATGGCTGATAATTATATATTATCATAATGAGAATAACCGGGATCATACCATTGATCATTTTAGAAGACCCATGCATGGGATAAAGCATTTAGGAGCTATCCTGTCCATTGTTAGCATGAGTGGGGGGCAGTCCTGGGGTAAATTTCCTGTTTTCCATCCATAAATCTAAGTTATGCTTGAATATAGACAGTGATGAACTTTGTTTTACATTGATGAGGAGTCTGTTCCACAGCAGAGTATCCTATGTGAGATATACTTGTCTTTCCAAACCATTCTGTTGATGTTGAAGAAGAGGTTTAGATCCCTGGACTAGGTATTTATTGCGTACAATGTACATTACTTACAACTATGGTATACTAATTCTAGATTAGCCTCTACTTTCTCTGAATTAGTGCATTATTCAAATTTGAAATACTTTCAACAAGGATTTCTCCTTAAAATGTAGCAGGTAAAGTAATCAATTATAATAATTCCATTACTGTAATATTTGTCTAATTTTGTAGGATTTAGATCTCCCCACTTAATATGATCTCAAACTCTGAGTTAGACTTATAATTAGATCTCCTTTCATTTCTTAGCCTATTATCTATTTTTATCCAAGTTTATCTGTGCATTTACTCAAGCAGGACATACTGTATATTACAAAACCTTTTAAACCCACAAACCACCTGGTTTAGTTGATGTTTTCTCCAGTTTTTATGTCTTCAAAAGTATACTACATAAAATTATCTATAGTATACTACCTAAAATGTTCACTATCCTCTTTCCCATACATTACCTGCTCTACTAGAAGCTACTTACCTGCTCCACTGCCTCTCCCTGGGATTCTACTGTTCACTGATTGTCTCTGCTGAATCCTCCACTACCTTCTCTGGCCTGCTCCGTTCACCCTATGGGCTCAGTCCGCTCCCCTACCCTACCCCCACATCTCACCCACCCCCAGTGCTGTTAGACTTAAACATCATGTGCCACATCCACTTAATTACTCACTCTATCATCTTAGACTGCTACCTATCAATTCCTCCCTTAGCTACCCTCTCCTTAATCATTTCCTCCCTATTCAAAGGAACCTTAGCTCATACATTAACTCCCTCTCTCTCCTTAATCATCTCCACCCTATTCAAAGGAACCTTAGCTCATACATTAACTTTATCTAACATTTTATATTACCTCGCAACCCTACTATCTCAAATTACCTTCCTACATAACTCTAACCTCAAAAACTATCTTCTTATTACTTACTCATTAATATTCCTAGCTTTACCCTACACCCTAACCTTCTACGAACACTTATCTCTACTTAATAATGAACCTCCCCACCAACAAACTCTACCATTCACACATCGTAGCTCCCTCTCCCATAGCAATATAAACTCTACTTCAGTTTACCTACTCACAAAGTTTCATAGATCTTGCCATGTTACTTACTTCTCCTGCAAGATAAACTTACCCAAATACTTTAAAAGCATAAAGACTTTACTTAAACATCCCATTAATCTTCTATTACATGGAGATATTCATCCTAATCCTGGCCCAAATCCACAAATTTGTACTAACCCACTAAAACAAACTTCTAATGGTGTTTCTACCTCCATACAATTAGGTAACTCTCTCAGAATAGCTCAACTAAATATCCATAGCATTAACAACAAACTTAGCCAATTGCATGCCCTTTTACAAGAGCATGCATTTGAAATCCTTTGCCTTACAGAAACTTGGTTGAAACCCTTTACTCATGACCTAGAAATAACCCCACCTGGATACAACATCCTTAGATGTCACCGCACGTCCAGAAAGGGTGGTGGTGTAGCTATCTTGTATAAATCTGAACTTCAAGTTTCATCCTATAATGTGCTACTACCCTGTAATACCAATGCAGAAACCCTTACCATCAAACTCCGACTTAACAAATCTAAATCTATTTATATAATTTGTAGCTACATTCCTCCCAGAAATAATATTAACACTCTTGAAAACATTCTTAGTAGCCTTTCCACGCTGCTACCTCAAGAAAAAATTGTACTAGGTGATTTTAACATTGACCGGACTACCTGTAGCTCCCCCAATCCTAACACCCACATTAATCTTTATTGTTTCACTCAAATAATAAACCCCCCCCACAAGAATCCACAAACCTAGTAATAAAGAAGCCACCCTCGACTGGATTCTTGTAAATAGTCATCCTGAAACCTATATACCAGGAACACTTCCAGACGACATTAGCAACCATGTTCTAACCTATATAACAAAGCAAAAGACTCATAGTCCTACCAATAACACTTTTATATCCTGTCATTCAAAAAACACTTTCAAGCAGAAAGCTTTCAAAATGAACTAAAGGCCTGTAATTGGTCACCTCTGAAGCAACTCCAACTGGATGAAGCAGTTTCCTACTTTAATACTAAATTCCTACAAATCCTAGATCTCCAGGTCCCTCTTCACTCCTCCTGACCTAGGACCAAAACAGCTCCATGGCTCACACAACAAACCAAGGAAAAAATGTTCCTACAAAACAAAATTTGGGCCAAATGGAGAGCCTCTAAGAGCTCTGCAGACCACCTATTCTTTAAACAGCTAAGAAATGCAACCAAAATGGACATTATCTTAGACAAAAATAACTATTATTTCAACCTTCAACAATCTCATGCTAATAACCCTCAAAAGTTCTGGGCAGGCATTAACAAACTTCTCCAACCAGGTCATACCAAAACTCCTGCCCCATCTTCAATTCCTCATAATAGTCCTTTGCAAATAGCTGATGCCTTCAACAATTACTTCACTGAAACTATCCAAGCCCTTGCAAAGACAATACCTCCCATCTACCCAGCCCCTTACAAAACATAAGCAGTCAAGTGCCCTCCTTCCATATACAACCTGTACCAACATCCTTTATCTGCAAACACCTTCATAAACTCAAACCATGTACCCCTTCTGCTGACCGCCTGCCAGCAGAATACTTTCAAATAGCTTCCAAAGTCATAGCATATCCCATATCCATCCTTATAAACTGAACAATAATAGAAGGTAACATCCCATCCATATGGAAAGTCTGCCAAATTATCCACTTACATAAAGGAGGCAAATCCACTGATATCTCCAATTTCCGACCAATTGCATTACTCTCCCCACTGACCAGAATAATGGAAAAATGTATTCACCATCAACTACTTCAACACCTGCTCCACAATAACTTACTAGCCAACTGCCAACATGGCTTTAGGCCCTTTCATAGTACAACTACCGCTCTGCTAACTTTTACTGACTGCATAAATAGGAATCGAAATAACAACTCTCTATCTTCCGCATTATTCATTGACTTATCAAAAGTCTTTGATATGATTAACCACAACTTACTGATCAGTGCACTAAAAGCACAATCTCTTGACCCACAAGCAATAATTTGGTTTAAATACTATCTAGAAAATAGGCAACAAGTAGTGCTCTGGGACAACGATGGACCCTGGGAACTACTGCCCCATTAGCCTGATGAGCCTGGTCTGCAAGGCCATGGAATGTATCATCGTGGAACTCATAAAAAAAAAAAAAACATTGGTAATCTCCAAACTCTGGACCCTAGCCAGTTTGGATTTGTAAAAGGCAAATCATGTCTCCTAAACCTGATTGACTTCTTTGAAGCAGTCACCAAAGCCATAGATGAGGGTAAAATGGTTCACACAGCTTATCTAGATCTTGCCAAGGCTTTCAACACCATCCCCCACTCTGGAATTATAGATAAGCTCACTAAACTAGGTATAGATCCCTATGTCACAAGATGGGCTGCCAACTGGCTCATGGACAGAACCCACACTGTGAAAGTAGCAGATTCCAAATCCGACATCAGACCAGTGACAAGTGGAGTACTACAGGGTTCAGTCCTGGGTCCTCTCCTGTTTGGTATCTACTTCTCTGAAGTGCAGGCCAACACAGAAGGTCTTTGGCTAACAAAGTTTGCAGATGACTGCAAACTAGGAGCCATAATCGAAACACTTAATGATGTGGTCAAACTACAAAAGGGCCTCACTGAGACAGATACCTGGTGTCAAAGCCATGGCCTGAAGCTCAATGCCAAAAAGTGTATTGTCATCCCCTTTGGTAAAAACTCTGTACCCATGAACTACCACATAGCTTGTAGTCTACTTAATGCCGAAAATGTGATGAGACCTCGGGACACAGGTGGACAGTAGTCTCTCCTTTGATAATCACATTGCCACAGTGGTCAGGAAATCCTTCTGCATGGCTCATCTCATCAAAAAAGGATTCTCATCCAGAAAAAAAAAAAGGTCATTGTTCCCCTCTACTCATCACTCATTAGACCCATTATAGAGTACAACGCACCTTTTGGTATGTACCTCACAAGACATCTACAACAACGGGAAAGACCACAGAAATACCTCACAAAGAGGATTACTGGCCTCAAACAGATGCCCTATGCAGACCGTCTCAAAAAACTACAGCTTTACTCCATCGCATATCGCCTACTCAGGGGCGATCTCTGCCTAACATATAAAGCTATGTCAAACCCAGATCTGTTGGACATGCTCCACTTAAAGAAATCCCAATCCCTCTGAGCTACATGCTCTAGGGACCTAAATCTTGTCACCACAATAAACAGAACATGCTGGAGGGATAGATTCCTGTTCCAGAGACTTCCCATACTCTGGAATAGACTACCTATCTATGTCAAACAGAGCTCCTCATTAGCACTCTTCAAGAAAAATCTTGATGATTGGATGGGAAATGGGAAATTCACCCTGCGGATTACTTCTGTGGCTCTGCTCGACAGGGGCACAGGAAAATAATTTTCTTGGGTGGCGAAAGCCAGGGTACATTTTTTGGCTAGGCTTGTATGGGCCCTAGGGCCGATAACCTAGTACCTACCTAAGAACCTATTAATAATCTCTCCACACCCCTCCCCGTAAACATTGGAGTCCCTCAAGGCTCTATCCTAGGCCCTCTTCTATTTTCCATTTTTATTAATGATCTCAGTACTATTTTTCCTCAAGCCACCTGCATATATGCCGATGACTCTACTTTAATCTGTACTTCTAAATCATCAATTTCTCTTCAGACGCTTACTCAAACAGTATTTAACACTGTTGAAAACTGGTTTACCACCCATTGCCTCCTCCTAAACCCCAAAAAAACAAAATTGCTGCTTTTTGCTCCCACCCAAAAGTCTCCAGTGATCCACTTCACAATTACCTCTAACAATGGGACTACTATTTCCGCAGATACTACCACACGTCTCCTGGGCATCACTATAGATAATAACCTCAGCTATGATGATCATATCAACAATACTATACAAACTGTCAATAAAAATCTAGGCTCCCTGTATAGAATCAAACCCTACCTCACACCTCTAGCCAGAACCACCATGGCCCAGACTCACCTCACTTCTACCCTATTCTATGCTTCTGCTATATACACCAATCTATCAAAACACAATCTAAGCAAGCTTGAAACTAGCCATAACAATGTAGCAAGATTTGCCACTAGTACCCCTTTTAGAACCCACCACTGTCACAACCTTAAACAACTCGGATGGTCAGAACTACATAACCATCTGCTGTATAATCAACTGGTGATCATACAAAAAAATCTTTATCACCCAAATAATTCCCCAATCCTTTCTAGCCAGATCTCCCCATATAAAAATCTTGCAAGACTTCGTTCAGCAAACAAGTTACTAATTTCCAATATCAAATCTAATAATAAAGCTGGGGACTCACTTTTTACTAAAGTTGTGGGCAAAATCTGGAACAAGCTTCCTAGGACACTCACATCTCTCTCATCTACATCTCTCTTCAAGAAACACCTCAAAGACAATCTGAAAACTCATTGGCTTTGTCCCTGTTCTAAACCTGACTGAACCTTACTTTTCCCCTTATTTTCTCTTCTTGCTATACTCCTTCCTTCTTGACCTTGTCCCCTCTGCAGCATTAATCTATAGAACATAACTTTATTCTAGCCCTTGTGTATTTCTTTTACTACCTTTCTCACTTTTCTCCCACTTTGACTTAAAATGACAACACTAGAACCTTAAATGCACCTGCACTTCATTGTAACTTAAACCTATGCAGACTCTATGCTACCATTCTTCTTAGACACAATTTTTTTTGTATTACAAACACTATTATTTCTCTTATGCAGCTGAACTTTAGTTCATTTTTAACTGTTGTATCTAGTAATTTTACTATGTTTGGAGCCTATCTCCCTGTGAACTTAGTCATGTTTTAAGTATTGTATTTTGTAAATGTTTACTATTTTTGGAGCTTAACTCCCTGGGCCTCTACTGAAAATGGACATGTATCCAGCTAGACTAGCCCAGTCAACAAATGAAAAATAAATAAATAAATAAATTTAAAATCTTTTAATTGTTTTTTCAATATGATGATGTTTCAGATACAGAAAAAAAATCTATCCAAGATCACTCCAATCTATAAGACAAGTTGAATAATTATCAACCAATCACTTTGATTAATCCTCATGCTAAGGATCTTTGCATCTGACTTAGCTAACAAACCTTGAAAGTCTTTATCATCACTGGCCTCACCTTTATCCTATTTTCTTCCAAAAAAGCAAATAACTGATTAAACCAGCACCTTCAAAATATTACTCCTTCTAAAAGCTCTTTTTGACATAAATGAAGCAAAATGTTCAGCATTAGTACACATTAATATTTGTTTAATACCATACAAAATGATATTTTCCGTAAGTTTGTTCATTTACTCATATTCTCTCCTCTGATCTATCTCCTAGACAATGTACTGGTGGTATTTACTCTCATCAAAATGTAATTAAAATGTTATTGCACAAGGTTGCCCCCGCTCTCTCCCTCCTTATTAAGTTGCTTTATAAATTGAACTACTGCTTGTACTAGTGAAACCGATATCCTCAACCCATTTCATACTTTTCTTATTTTGATTTGCTTTTTAGCTTTTATAGATTCACATGTTCATAGTTATTAGGCATGCAGTCCCTGGGATCATTGATGAGTGTAGTAAAATGTTCCAGTTGCCGTCAAGCATTATCTGGTCAAGTGACTTGTTCAAGTTAATAAAGTCGGTACATTAGCTATATTCACTGCATTTGCAAAGTATATCAACATTTATTTTATTTTTCTGCACAATAATATTCTTAAACTTATTTCAGTTACTGAAACACTTTCTTCCTTTTCCAACTATCCACATATATTTCTGTTGTCTGAGTTAGAATTTAACAGATATAAGAGCTGCATTTAAGTAATTTAAAATATTCAGCAGGTTAATAAAATGTATTATTATACCAGAAAGTTATTTTGAGCACAAAAATGGAAATTGGCTAGGCGTAATATAGCCCACAAGGGCAGCTAGCCTAGTACTTACCTATGAACATATAAACGTATAGGTTGGACTTCAGAAAGTTCTTTGCATGGTATAAAGATTACTTTGGTTAGTCACCAAAACCCTCTTACCTGGAGTTTAGTATTGTAGTCCTATAACAGGACTATCCAGCATAGGAGTAGTTTTGTTAATGCCAATGTAGATGGTCTATTAAGTAAGGGAACAGAGTAGTGTACATAAATGGTGCACTCTCATTCAAGAGCCATTGTATGGGGTTGTGTCAAGAAAATTTGCTTGAGATCTAGACAGCAGAGGAATATGTGATGTCTGAGAATAAATATGTCACTTTTAACTGAGTTAGGAGGAAACAATTATGTGAGACACATTTATGTCTTGAAAAATCTGCAGAGGGTAGACTAAAATGTGTGAGCTGAGATGCAAATTGTTTTACAGTGTTAGGAAAATAATGTGAGAATTTATGATTTGTTTCTTGGCAATGTATACCACTAGTGTGCAAGTGTCATGAAAAGATGAGTGAACTTTTGACATTATTCTATGAAATGCATAAAAATGTATAAGGAGTTTGAAACCTACATGATAAATTATTTTATGGAAAACAACTCCCACCAAGGTGTGAATGTACATAAGGTATACATATATACCTATACATTATACATAAGATGTGAATGTATGGCAGATGATAGAAACAAGCTTTGTTTATCTACCTTGTTTACAATGTTTATGACTCTTCCTAGGCCAGGAACCTAATGGGCCATGAAGATGAAATTAGACAATTTTGATAAGGAGATAACCAACCAACAGCACATAAGAAAACATATTTGTATCAGTGATTTATGTACAAAAAAGATACAAACATATAGCTGCATTTACAAAAAGAAATAAGTAGATGCTAGAAAGCAGAATGACCCTGGAGCATGGCTCTCCGAGTTTACTCTTTCCACTTGACTCTCCCTGGAGTTTCAGAAACTGTAGTTAGGGTCCAGTAATTCTTTTGTATATGCATTATTTAACAAACATCAAGTTGTAGACATTATTTTTCTTTCGTATTTGTTCAAAATGATTATTTTCTATTTCTATGTGCAATATATTAACTGTACTCCTTGACTCTTATTAATGGAAGTGCTTTATTTATTACCTTTCAAAAAGTCTGTGGCTGGTCATCTGTTTACTTATTTATTAATTGATTAGAGGATATGTATTGCTAAATGGTGGCAAGCTGCAAGAATTTACTTTTAATTGGCCAGCCTGTTGTGCTACATACTATAGTTTGTGTTTATAGCTATTTGGACTCTTAACATAAATGAATGACCAGGACCAGAATGGTAGTTTGTGGTGACAGCTGTTTAATACCCGGTACCAGGACAGAAAGCTGTGGTATTTGAGAATATTATTATCCTCCACTGCAAGTGTGTGTGTGTGTGTGTGTGTGTGTGTGTGTGTGTGTGTGTGTGTATTTCAAGGAGAATGATGAGAAAAGATTATGTTAAGCTAAGCTAAAGACTGTGTTCAGTAGAGTATTCAGTGTAAGGCCTGTTCTTGGTATGGATGTAGACCCAGACCCAGAGAAGTGACGCATATTTCTCACATGCTGTTGTGACTAAGCTTCACACAGTAAGCAGCTTAGTGATTCATATTTCTGTGCCTTTTTATACTTAATCTGTTTAGTACCAGTGATGTGACGTGAGAGACTAAACCCTTGGTGGTCATCCAATTTAAAAATTTCAGATTCATAGTTAATTTTTCGGTGTCCAGTAGAGTGAAGCCAAGCACCATAGCCCCTGTCCACAGCCTTTATTTTTACACACACACACACACACACACACACACACACACACACACACACACACCCATATGAGTGCATACATACACTCATACACACAAATGCAGACAATCAACAATTGCTTAAGGGGAGGATCTGACTATGAACAAGGAACAAAAAATGAAACAGAATAGGGGGAATACAGTGAGAATGGGATAGAATGGGTGTCTACAATTGTTGGATACTATTCATGGAAAGTAACAGTTTTCAGTAAAACATTTAGATCCAAGCTGGCATGGTTAATTTGCCACTAGAGAATGTTTAATCTGTTTACTAAAGTAGGGGAGGTGTGGTTCTGGGTTGGTCATGTGACTCATGCGAATTATTTATTTGACTGTGTTTTTTATTGTATTTGTCTCTCCTAGGTCTTCACCCTCCCCTTCAGCTGTTGCTCCAAGGGCTATGGCTGTCCCTGTCATGCAGTCTGCCTGCTGCTTCATTTGTTTGTACAAGGCCATGTTGTAGTGCATGGCATACATAGCAAATATCCTCCTGCTTATTTCAAAATTCTATTGCAGTTCCTCTCGTATGATATCTAGCCATCTAAAGCATACCTTCAGCAGTCTGTATTTTAACTTCACTATGTTTCTTGTTGCTGCATGAGCTATGTTATAGGCAATTTCCTGTATGGTCTGAGGTTGCATATTCTGGACCACAACCAGGTCTCTAGAAAATATCCAGCATTTCCTGCAATACCCTTAAATGACATATTATATGCGGCTTACTCCCTGCTTGCATGGTTTCTGTGTGTATAATTTACTGTATCTATTATATGTGTGTACTCACTAACCAGGTGATCCTCTGGAAAGTTCACTTGCAGGAACTGTTAGCATAGGTTAGATGTGTGCCAGATGAGTGAATTGTTTGAACTGCTAGCGGCACATGTGTCATTCAAGGAGTGGAAGCCCTTCCTAATAATGCATCTTAGGCCCTTTGGACCAAGTGGGTCCTTGATTGCAACATGTGTAGCACTGGTGCCTCCCAGGACCATAAAGGCATTGACAATATCACAAATGGTCTACATGGTATTGCTTCTCTTCTCTGCTCTCCTGGGAAACACCAGCTGCTATTCCACATGTTATAGCATAATGTCAGGGAATTGGTCTATATTATGCAAAGCTGATACTTGTGAAGTCTGTAATATGGCCTCCTGTAGATTATTGGCCGGCTGAGTAGCTGAGATAATTAAGGCATGACATAACTTTGCATACCCAGGAATGGACAAACTATGCATACCCCTTGATTACTGTATCACCTATAGTAACTCTGTCCACATTGACATGGACTATAATCTGTTGGTCTGTAAGCTGGTATAGTGCCAGGCACTGTCTATACCTAATTCAATGTCAGTAAATGCTATGACTATCCCCATTAAGAGCACTGCCTCTAAAAGTGGCTCCTAACATATGCTTCTCTGGTAATGCACCTGCTATTCCTAGCTTGGCTGGCATTATGCATGATACAAATCTCAGCGTTCAAAATGCCATGCTTCTGAACTTGTTCCCAGACCTGAATGCCATACTTTTACATATAATCTGTGCAATGAAAAAGGACTTTTTTGCAAACCAGGATATGTTGTGATCAAAGGACAGTTCATTCATTCCCAGATCCCTAATTATGAGATCAACTTTCAGGACATGATGCCAGTTTTATAGCTACAAAGGACGTGTTTGGCTTGATGCATAGGGACTCCATGTTGGTTAAGTAGGTGGCATGGGCTGAGGGAGCCATAGTGGGGGTCCTATAGTTAGCTATGCTATGTAAAGGGTTTTATTAATAGCAAGCTGCACATGGATGTGTTTCAGGTCATTATCTTGTCTAGCAAGTCTGAAGGTGAATATTTTTTTTAAGAATGTGGAGACATCACTGGCTTTAGTGCCTTTATCAGTTGAGGTTGATCTCAATGTACGGTTAGGATTGAAACACTACACTTATGAAATGCTCTCACTAGCACTGAGCCAGGTCTCTATGACAATACATATATCACTGTTTTCCAGGATAAGGAGTACTTGTAGGGAGTTCAGTTTTTTTTGTTAAAGCTCATGGCATTAAGCAAAAATACCTTCATGTTACCTTGACCTCTCTTATGTTATGCTGAATACTTTAGTAGACTGATGTTGCCTTGAAAAGGGACAATGGTATGGCCAAGCATTTAGCCAAAAAAAACGCCTTGGGGGTATAGGTGCAGGCCATGCTGGCAAGCAATAAGAACTGTCTACCATCTTCTTCCAGGCTGATGTATAGCGCACCATCTTAAAATGACACCAGAAGCTAAAGCTAATGTTGAAGTCAATAATCTTTCGTTTGTATTTCAGCATCATTCTTGGTGATGGTAACATGGTTCTCAGTGCTAGTTTCATGTCTACTTCAGACACATATGCCGAGAGCTCTGCCATATCTCTCTTCATATACACTGCATAAATCACAAAATGGCAGCTGTGTTAAAGGAATCCACATCATGTACATGTTACAAGTGAGAATGCATCTAAGACAACTGAAGTGCCACCCTAATTTAAACAGCATTGTCAGTAGTTTTATATTCCCTTAATGCCTTGTCTGCAACAGACTATACAAAGATTTATGATAAAGAAAGAGATGCAACTGGAAAATACGCTAGCACCTTTACCTCCTTCCTTGTCCGTTTGGTCATCTTTCTTATGGAACACATGCCATACTCTGGCATGTGTGTCTTGATGGCACTGGAAGGTACATTATGTCAAATGTCAATGATGAAAGTTCAGGGTGACTGTGTAGAAACTGTCTGAGAAGCTCTTCACTTGATTTACAAAATAAGCAAATTCAGTCTATTTTTAAAGAAGATTTTCATTGGTAAAAATATGTTATAGATGATTATCATTGGTGCAAACTCATCACCCACTGGTATCTATTTGTAACTCAGAAAAGTAGATCCCTGTAATGACTGCAGTGTCATTGCAGTATTGGTCAGGTGACTGTCTCGAGGAGTTCTGAGGATTTTGGGAAACGGTAAGCTGCTGTCATAACTGCTACCTGAGAAAGCACCAAAGACAAACAATTCAGCTCCATTTGATAAACACAATGCACCGAGAGCAGAAGTGCTGCTTGTGACCAAGAAATGCATCCAAAAGGAGAATAAAAATCTCCCTTTACTGTTTCAAGTTTATGATGTTATATCAAGCTTTTGCAGGTTCATAGGTTTGTATTGGCTAATGGCCCTGGGGCCTTTACAAGCCCAGCCATAGGATTACCCTGGCATAGTGCCACCTGACCTTAGTTCCCAATGCCTCTGTCGAGTAGAGCCACTGTAGTTATCACAGGGGTGAATTTTCTGTTTCCCATCCACTCATCAGATTTCTCTTGAAGAGGGCCAGTGAATTGCTCTGTTTGACATGTATGGGAAGTCTATTCCATAGCATGGGCAGTCTATCGGTTATGAACCTGTCCCTCCAGCACATTCTGTTGATTGTGATAATGAGGTTGAGGTCTCTGGAGTGTGTGGTGCAGAGGGATTGGGATTTCTTTAGCTGTAGTATTTCTAACAGAGCTGGGTTAGACATGGCTTTGTAAGTCAAGCAGATATCGCCTCTAAGTAGGTGATATGAGACAGAGAATAGTTGGAGTTTTTGGAGTCTGTCCATATAGGACAAGCGTTTAAGGCCCAGGATCCTCTTTGTGAGGTACTTTTGTGGCCTCTCCAGTTGTTGCAGGTGTCTAGTGAGGTACATGCCAAATGGGGCATTGTACTCGATGACTGGCCTAATGAGAGAAGAGTAGAGGGAGACAATGACCTCTTTCTTCCTGGATGCAAAACCCTTAGTAATGAGATGTGCCACATAGAAGCACTTTTTGACCACAGTTGCAATGTGGTGATCAAAAGAGAGGTTGCTGTCAACCTGTGTTCCCAGATCTCTTATAAGACCTTCTGTGTTCAGTGGACTACCATCAATGTGGTAATTCATGGGAACCGGGTTTTTCCCAAAGGGGATGATGACCCATTTTTTGGCATTGAGCTTAAGGCCATGGTTCTGACACCATTCGTTGGTCTCAGTGAGGCCATTCTGTAAGACGTCAACATCACTTGGAGAGTTAATAATAGCTCCCAGCTTGCAATTGTCTGTCAATATAGGAGGTACCATTGTGCAGTAGCTCAGAGCAAATCTGGGTATTGCCGTGGAGATTTTTTACATAACTATAGAAGGCCTTGTGGTTGTCTTTACTATCTGCTGCAACTTTGTTTTCATAGCTAGCTTTAGAGGATTTGATGAGGGATCTCAACTTTTTGTTGAGGCTGATAAGGGATTTTTTCCAGTCTTGGGACTTCACCTTATTCCACATCAGTTTCCTCCTTCTGTTGTAGAGTTTGTTTATGGCAGGGGACCACCAGATTGGCTTCCTTTTTTTGGAGGAGAACATTGTGGTTCTATTGGGTATGGCGAGATCCATGCATTTATGTATGTGTTTGTACAGTGCATTGGTGTATGATTCAATGGTCATGCAACCATTCTCTATTTGCATGGGTGCCATGAAGTTAACTGCCTCTGTTTTTAGTAGCCCAAAGTTAGCTTTGGAGAAGTTTATCATGGTGGTTACCTTTGTGGGGTGGGGGTGTGGGAGGGATGTGGATTTCCAAGGTGATTATTTTGTGGTCAGATCTAACCAGGGAGGAGTTGACTATTGGTGCAAGGCAATGGTCACCCATGTTACTAATGACCAGGTCAAGGATGTTGCTACCTCTAGTGGGGGTAAGAATGAGCTGGTCCAGGGCATTGGAATGAATGAATGTTAGGCTACCAGTCTGGAGGTGTGTGCATCCTTTATGAATACGGAAACACCACTGGCTTTGGACTTCGGTCCAAGTTCTGGGGCCAAAATGCGTGGAATGAGTTATAGGCTGGTAGTGCAGGGGTGCTTTCTGTTGTCTTCAATCAGGTCTCTGTTACAGCACAAATGTCGATGTTCTCCATTTTAAGGAGTGCTTCGAGCGAGTGCATCTTGAGATTTAGACTTCTAGCATTGAGCAGCATGACCCTCAGATTGCATTTGTTTGTAGCTGTTATGGTGGTAAGTTGGTCTTTGGAACACTGCTAAAAAAGGCACTATGGGGGTGGCAAGAGCCTTGGCCAGTATCTGGAAGCCCAGGGGTGACAGATGCAGGCCATCTCTAGCAAAACATCAAGGTCTGTCAATCACACATCCCAGGCAGTCATATAGTGGATCCCCTAAGAATGACACCAGAAACTTAGCCAATTGTTGAAATCAGTCATTTTCTGCTTGTACTACGGTATCATTCTGGGTGATGGAAGGATGCTGCTCAAGGTTAGGGTCATACCCGCCTGGGCTACATAATCCAAGAGCTTCTCCGTGTCTCTTTTCATGTAGTCCAGAGAGGTACATCTCAGATCATTCACACCCACATGTACAATGACAGAGTCATATTTGTACCTGTTGTTGAGGGACCTGAGTGCATGCATTATGTGATGGATCCTGGCACCTGACAGGCAGCTGACTGTTACTTTCTCCTTATTCAACCTAGTAAGTGGGACATCAATGTGCCTTACTATTGAGTCACCTATGACTTGTGAGTTGGGCATGCTGTTTTGCCTTAGGGGCTTTGGTTGAGTGGCACGCTGTTTAGGCGAGTTATGTATCTCGTGATTAGTGTTATGTTGTGATTGTGGAGTGCATTTCTGCCTTGGAGGTTTCTACTGCTTGGGTAGATTTTTATTGAGAGCCTCCTCAAAGGTGGGTGTGTGGTTTGTGTTTTTATGTGAAGGCAGTGCTGGTGTGTGTTCTGGAGGGCTAGGTGTTCCATGTGGTGTGGTGCAAGTGTTAACCTTCTCTTTCTGACCAGCTATTCTTGTCTTGGCTGGAGAGTGTGTGGCTTCCAATTTGGATATATAAGTGCATCTCTTGCAAGTCTGAGTGTTGGGAGGTAAGAGGAGAGGGTTGTTGGTGTACATGAGGCAGTTGCTACATTGCCTCAGGATGCCCAAGTTCACCAGGTTAATAGGAGAAAGCACAACAGAGAACTGACCTTTAGACATGCCTGGAGGGGTGGACATTGATAATAAGTACTGGATCTGTTTCCTTGTAGGACGTTTAGTGCTGGTAGCACTTTTGTGTACTGCAATAATTGCTACAAGATGTCTGGTAAAGTGCTAGACTAAGTAAGATGGAACTTTTTTTCTTTTACATGTCAGTTGACATTAGTGTCCTAATTCAGAGCTGTGAATCTTCCTAGGGTACATACCTGACCATTACATACCATACATGAAGGGTTCTGAGTGACTGTGAAAATCATAAACTTGCCTCAAAGCTTTATGTGATGGCCTGAAAATAACAAGTGGAGTGATAATTAACTAAAATTCAGAAAAGCAAAATTCAGTCAGAATCAGTTCTGCTCCAATACCATGTGGCTTGCAGGCCAGCATGGAGTCGGATGTCAAGCTACTGACCAGCAAGGTATACAACAGTCAACACACAGTTTGGCTCCCCAGAAAAAATAGTGTGTGCGTGTGTGTGTGTGTGTGTGTGTGTGTGTGTGTGTGTGTGTGTGTGTGTGTGTGTCTGTGTGTGTGTGTGTGTGTGTGTGTGTGTGTGTGTGTGTGTGTGTGCGTGTGCGTGTGTGTGTGTGTGTGTGTGTGTGTGTGTGTGCTCATAAATATATATATATATATATATATATAAGAAAAATGGTTAAAATGGTCATCATGGGCTCTTTTCCATCAGACAAAAAAAGGGGAAAATGTAGCATATATGGACAGTAGGGTAGCCAGTAAACAAGTGTGTTTTTGTGAGGTACAAGAAAACTGAATTTATTTATTTATTTTATTTATTTGTAGTTTGTTTGCCAAGATGGTTCATTGGGCCTGGAGGGGCCCTTTTTCAATGGAGTCCAGGGAGAAAAGCTCCAAGTTACCTTATACATAATAAAAACATAGTAAAAACATAATAGATACAAGTCATTACAAAATACAGAAGTAATGGTATTAATAAAACAATACAGGTGTTAGTAGGTGCAAAACATTCAATAATACTTACAAATATTGGAACTAACAAATGCTAAAGAAAAATCAGTAAAATGAATAGTATTTACAAATATTGGAACCAGCAAA
>NC_056730.1:57093836-57161336 GCF_019279795.1 Protopterus annectens | reverse complement strand
TATCACAGCTGTGAAGCTGATCTGAATAACACATTAAGAAAATGTGAGAAATCAAAACCCTACTGGAAATCCATTTGGTCAGATGTAGACATGTAGTTGGGTATTATAGCAATAACCCACGCCTGGGTGTGGGTAATGCTGGATTTACCCACGGTTGATGTGGTTTGGTCAATAATCTATTCCCATCCATAGATCCAAGTTGTGCTTGCATATGAACAGAGATAACCATTGTTTTATGTGGATGGAGAGTCTGTTCCCGAACAACAATAACTTCTGCGAGATATACCTGTCCCTCCAAACCATTCAGTTGATGTTGAAGAAGAGGTTTATTTCCCTTGACTGAGTATTTCTGATGGCATTTGACTTGCTGATGTGCAATAAATCCATCAGTACTGGGATGGAGGATGCCATGTATGATAGACACAGGTCACCTCTTAGCAGTCTGTAGGATACCAAGTATATTGACAGGGCTTCGAGTTGGTCCATGTAAGATATATTGTTTTGGCCTTGTATGCTTTTAGTATGGTATCTCTGTAGGAGTTCCAGTTGTTGCATGTGTCTGGAAAAATACATGCCACAGTGGGCATTATATTCAATGATCAGCCTAATGATGGCAGAGTAAAGGCCTTCAATGACATCCCTAGATCTAGATACAAGCCCTTTGTTTATAAGCTGTGCAGTATAGAAAGACTTCCTTACAATAATGGACACATATTTCTTGAAAGTCAAGACACTGTCCACATATGGTCCGAAATCCCAAACAACTGTGTCAGTACTTAGTGGCATATTTTTAATGAGGTAGTTCCCTAGGACAGATGACTTTCCAAAGGATACAGTGATGGATTTTTGGCATTTAGTTTCAGTCCATGATTTTGGTACCAATTATTTATTTGGGACAGACCTTCCTGCAGAATGTAATAATCAGACTATCAGATGTAGTGCACTTGCTTTATTGAATGGTGTCTAAGATTAAAGGCCACCACTATTCATCATGAAT
Source organism: Protopterus annectens (assembly GCF_019279795.1). Taxonomy (NCBI): domain Eukaryota; kingdom Metazoa; phylum Chordata; order Ceratodontiformes; family Protopteridae; genus Protopterus; species Protopterus annectens. The sequence goes on along the minus strand of NC_056730.1, from coordinate 57,160,339 downwards.
CAGTTTTTTAGTTTTGTAACATAAACTCACTTGCCATAACTGAGTATTTCTTAAAAACAAATCTTTACCACACAATGAGCTTGACTAAGATTTTTTTCTTACAGTTAATCTCCATTCTTTCTTTCTTTTTTATTTTTTAGAAAATCTTCTCAAACTAGATTTTAATTGCACTGTTCTGATGAATGAAATTTTGGAACTAAATGATATTATGTATTAAATTCTTGAATTCCAGTATAAATGTCACATTTTTAAATTCAAGATCAGCCTTATTATTACTGAAATGATTATTACTGTAGTTGTTAGTGGCAGCACAATATTTACAGCAAAATGATGACTTAGTAAATGTGAAAAGTCAAAAGGTTTCAGTATCACTTTAAATTAAATAGTGCAGCTGGACAGAAGTACAGAAGTGCAAGTTAATGTCATCCATTTCCAGAAACATTAAGTCATCCTTAAATACCTTTGACCATTACCAGCTGGAACTGAAAGAGAGAAAGAGAAATATCTCTGTTTATTAGCAGCTTCAGTATCATCCCAGTGGACTTCAGATTAATGGCACATACTCTTTTATTTCTGTCATTTCCATCCAATTTGTGAAAATTACACCTAGTCTCACTTAATAATGTTTAAGTAATCATATTAGTTATTCATGTACCCTTCTGATTATATTGCGTTCACTTTCTTATTATCTCCAAAGCTATTAGTCAAGTTGTCATGAAAGATTATTCACATTTTGCACATGTGCTTGATTATAGTTTTCTTATATTATATAACATATGCATCGCATGGTTAATTATTTAGAGTTTGAAAAGTATCCAATTCAGCAAATTTTGACTTTTTTCTTAGTTCTTAGTTCAATATATTTTTAACATGATGCACACAGTGGTTTAATAAAAAAAGGCAATATAAATTTCATACAATTACGTATCACAAAATAGTTCATAAATAAAATCTTGTATGTGGTAACTTGATAATACATAACCAATGAATTGTCTTCAATCAGCTACACACATTGAAAGTGCTGCTTTTACAGCAATTTTTATTCTGTGTTACAATATTTTCAGCTAAAAGAAAGCCTTCATTAGTAAAGCAAAGGTTTTGTTTATTTATGTATTTATTAATTGCTGTAGATCACTGATTCACACAGACCTTTTACAGGCTCAGTTATTAGACAAGTTATGCTAAGAGAAAGAATAAACAAAAAAACACATAATAATAGAAATAAAACATTGCAATAGATATATGTTATGTAGTATATTAAGTATCCACAACAATTAGATCTGAAAAAGGATAGGAGTCCAATTCTAAAGGCTCTGCTCTAGATTTACTCTGGTATAAGCCTGACCTGATTCCAAAGGACTTACCCTGGGATTCATGAGTTGTATGGCAGAATGACATATCTCCCCAACTACCTGTCTCCATAGGGGTTCCCCAAGGATCCATCCTAGGACCCACACTCTTCTCTGTTTTCACCAATAATCTAGCCTGTGCCATGAAAGATGGCACACTCATACAATACGCAGATGACTCAACCATCATCTGCTCAGCCCAGTCCCTACCCAAACTACAAAAAGTCACACAGGAAGCCTTTTCCTCTGTTGAAACCTGGTTATCCAATGCCCAATTAATACTCAACCCAAACAAAACTAAACTACTCATCTTCCAACCCACCAAACATACTCAAAACAACTCTCACTTTAACATCACAGCAAAAGACAACACCACTATATACCCAACTTAACACACCAAATTGCTAGGAGTGGAAATAGACAATAAACTAAAATTTGACATTCACATATCCATGACCATAAAAAGTCCACAAAAAACTAGGAGCATTATACAGAAATAAGCAACTTCTCACCAAAGCAGCAAAGATTTCAATAGCAAATTCCCACCTTATCTCCACCCTACTTTATGCCTCTCCAATATATACCAACCTAAGGCAATGCGATCTAAACAAGCTAGAGACCTGCTACAACAAAATCACCAAATTCACCACAGGGGCATCCTACCGTAGTCACCACTGTCTCTCACTTGCTGAACTGGGCTGGCTTGAACTCCCCCACCTCCTTCAATGGTATCAACTCTCACTCGCCCACAAACTAGTAAACCATCCACTAAATGTCTCATCCCTCCAGAATCTACTCCAACCCTCTCGCACCACCAGACCACTAAGATCCAGCAACAAAAATCACTTGCAGATCACTAAAGCCAATAACTCTGCTGGTGAAGCACTATTCTCTTGCACCATAGCCAAATTATGGAACTCCCTCCCACCCAAAATTACCTCCATACCATCATGCACCCACTTCAAAACTTTACTAAAAGTGCACCTAAAACATGCTGGCTATGCCCTTGCAACTCCCACTCTAATATCACCCACCCCATCCAACCACTACCTTTCTTTCCACTCCACTAACTACCTTGATTATAGCAAGCTCAGATGCTCATAAGCCTAGTACTTATTATACAGCAGGAACTTCTTATTGTAACATTTGTTAATGTCTGTTATGTACTTCACTGATAAAGATTCTAGTTGACTACTGATGTACTATGTTCTTCATCTGTAAACATGTTGTAAGTAGTTGCTATGTAAATTGTTAATCGCTATGTAATCCAATGTAACTTCTGTCTGTTTATTTTAACTGTGGAGCTTTTCTCCCCCGGCCTCCGCTAAAAATGGACCTATGTCCAGTCGGACACTCCCGGTCAACAAATATAAATAAATTAATTAATTAAAAATCATGTAGGAACTGCGCTATGCCTACGCGATGTAAGATTGTTACAATAAAGAGCAGCAGGACAATCGAACATCCATGCTGCTCATCACACCTACCTGTCTGTAAGCACCTTTTTTTTTGTGGTCAGTAATAGTGCTTGCAGCTATGGAAAGATACTTGTAAGCATGACCACAGAATATAAACAAAACGGCTCACATATAGTCAATGCTCAGATATGAGCAAATGCTGTAGCTGAGACATATTAAGGACAAGTACAGGGTAAAAATGCAGAACAGGGGAAGTGAAATGGGGCAACTGGTACACTAAATTGTGTTGTAATGATTAATTAATATTGAAGAGAGGAAATATTTATAGTGTAGTCATATTCCAAAGGCAAAGTAACAAAAGTGTATGAGAAGCATGTGTAAAAGAAATCTGACAATGCAGATGTAATGATAGTTAGTGTCAATAACAATCCCTTAGTTATGCACATAGATAAAAATGGACATGCTAATAAATGATGTGATAGGGGATATAAAGCTGCAGTGTAACAAAGGGGAGTGAGAATGAGATATACATGTTAATTAAATGCTGACTTGAGATAACAGTTAGCAAGGGAAGATACTTTATGGTATGAATGTATAGGATGCAGTCGCTGTATATGAGATGTATTTACAGGTCATTTATGTATGCAAGCTGACAGCACCACTGTATTATCCATCTAAGCATTTATACACAAGAACAAAAGGAACTTACAGCTGTAATGTGAGGTAAATCAGAAATGGACATGTTTTGCAAAGGAATGACAGTGGTACCAATAGAAAGGGGTTCATCACCTACAGTCATGTAATAGACAAGCTGTATAGTTATATAAATGCTAAATGCTAATCTAATAACAAACAGCATACAAAAGTGATTAATGACAAGGCAGAGAGGATGACATATCAGGAGTCCATAGGTTCATAGGTTTATAGGTTCATAGGTTGGTACAAGGCTATTGGCTCTAGGGCCTATACAAGCCTAGTCATAACAATTCCCTTGCTATTTCTTCCCACAGTATTTACTTCCCTGGACCCCTGTCTAGCAGGGCAACTGACGTGATCCTCGGAGTGAATTTCCTATCTCCCATCCAATCATCAAGGTTGCTTTAGAAGAAGGCCAAAGAGGCGCTCTGCTTGACATGTATTGGCAGTCTATTCCAGAGTCTGGGGAGTCTCTGGGTCAGGAAACTATCCCTCCGGCATGTTTTGTTCATTGTGATGACAAGGTTTAGATCCCTGGAGCATGTGGCTCTAAAGGATTGGGATTTATTTAAGTGAAGCATGTCCAACAGCTCTGGGTTTGACATGGCCTTGTATGTTAAGCAGAGATCACCTCTGAGTAGATGATATGCGACAGAGTATAGGTGGAGTTTTTTTAGACGGTCAGCATAGGGCATCTGCTTTAGGCCTGCGATTCTTTTAGTGAGGTATTTCTGTGGCCTTTTCAGTTGTTGCAGATGTCTTGAGAGGTACATACCAAATGGGGCGTTGTACTCTATAATGGGTCGAATGAGGGATGCATATAGTGGGACAATGACCTCCTTTTTTCTGGATGAAAAGCCCTTAGTGATGACGTGTGCCACATAGAAGGATTTCCTGACTGTTCTGGCAATGTGGTTATCAAAGGTGAGACCACTGTCCACCTGTGTCCCTAAGTCTCTTATCAGCTTTGCCATTAATGATTTGAAAACATGTCTGACACAGATTAATACTGGACATGTTCACATGGAATTACAAGGAACTATAACATTACTACAATTCAACTGCAATGACACAACATAAAGTGTTGTAACAGGGGACCAATCACAATTTCTGCTGGTCTGGAGGCATGCTATAGAGTAAGAAACATTTAAATTACTCAGCTATCATTAAACTGTATAGTGTGATGAAAACAACTGCAGTATTAAAAACATGTTTGGTGGAAGACATGCAATACAGAGCTTAATTATCTTGTGAATAGGTAATGCATATGAGCAATGAATGACATGCCAGGGCAGATATCAGAGAGTTGGATAACAACCATGGTCACCACAGAAATACTTGTACTGGTCATGCAATGAAGAATACCCTTGTAGGGCTTACAGCACTTTCCTACCATATAAGGTGCATTAATGACCTACCTTGTAGGAAATTGCCTGAAAAATGTAGCCCTTTGAGTGTGTCATAAATATTGTGTATATGTTTATGTGTGTGTGTGTGTGTGTATGTGTGTGTGTGTGTGTGTGTGTGTGTGTGTGTGTGTGTGTGAGCCACTGTTGTCTGACAGATTCAAACCCCTGCCTGTTATACAAGGCTGTCGCCAAACCTCAGTATTGACTGTATGTTCCACATCAGATAGTAGTGGAGGTAGTCACAAATAACTGAGCTGAATGTGTGTGTGTTAAGACAGGAGGTATTAATATATTATGACAGATTTATTCACAATGCTGGAAAGGAGCTGCACACAATATTGTCCACACAGCAGTAAGCATTACAGTACAATTGCTTCTTTGAAAAAGAAGCAGTTTCTATCATGTAGGGCACATACTGTCCCAGAATTGAACCACAGTCTATCTGTGTAGGGATGCTGTGTAGTTCAGTAGTCAATGCACATGCCACAGTAGCACTCACAGCACATGCCCAGAATAAACATTTCACTGTCATGCAATCACAACTTGTGATGATATAGCATTGTCCAACATAAAAATTGATTTGAATAAGTAGATACAATGGTATTTATGTAACATCAGTACATTCAAATAATGTTGCCCCTGTCAGGAATTGAAAGGCAAGCCATGTGACTCTACTGACTAATGATGTTGATGAACCACAATGTCAGACAACACAGGAGACTATGCAGTCCAAATGTGACATACTGCGGGTATTGTAGTACTATGGAAAAACTGTGTGGCCAAAAAGTTATTTTCTTTGGTGATGCTAGGATTTGCTTTTGTCACAGAGTGACACTGTAATTTAATATCAAAATTAGAAATTAAAAATCGCTGTCACACTATTGAAGCAGCGATGGAATCAAACCAGCTACATGTCCAGTTACACCATCTATACAGTGCATTATCAGCAGCCAGTGCCATAGGAGAATAATGAGTACACTTGAGACATGCAGCATCTATGAAGGGATGACAGCAACAGTGTGTTTGCAAGAGATGTATATAGCGACATTAGTTTTACAGCAAATCACTGGTTGTAAAAGTTGCCACTGCAAATGTGTGTAAAACAATCATGAATTTATTGGCAGCCACACTTATAGAGGTTAAGCACTGCTGTATTAGAAAGTCCTACCTATCTAGTTACACACTGTAGAGCATGATGTAAAATATGCAAGCATCACAAGTCAAGTATGACATTTAAATGGCAACAGTTCAGTTGTGAAACAATGACCTCATCAGTGAGTTGAACCAGGGATGCAGGCAGACAATATCATTTTGTTATAATGTGCTCTTATTGATGCCACACACAGAAAAAAAAACTGCCATTTGAAGAATACAAACATTCTCCCCACCCCTCTTAACAAATACTTACATTCATTTCCCTCTAAAATCATTAAATGGATATTTGTTAAGCCAGAAAAAAAAATTTGAATGAATAGTTTAGACATTTGTGGACAGAGTATTGCCAAAAAAGCAATTTTTCTTTAAGTAATATATAGAAAATTGTAATCACTGGAGTACAAACAGTATGTGTAGCAAAACTCTTGTATTACAAAAAAGTTGTGGATGTGGAAAGTAGGCATAGGGATGGTGGAGTCATCAATCATTTTAAAATAGTTATCGACATTACAGGTTGCATGCTCACATTACTGTAAATGCCTTCACACACACACACACACACACACACACACACACACACACACACACACACACACACACACACACACACACATCTTCCATATTATGCATTTTACCTACTACCTGTCTAGTTACACAATCCAAAGCAGGGGTGTCCAACCTCTTTGGCTCAGGGGCCATTTGCCAAATAGTTCAGGGCCCATTTATCATACTTTGCAATTCTGGGGATACCACATTACAATGCTCAACATGTATCTGGCCATTGAAAATAGTATTTTATAAGACATACTGAGGGTCAGATAAGACGCTTTGGCAGGCTGGATTGTGGCCCTAGGGCCACCTGTTGAACACCCCTGATCTAGAGAGCAATGACTAGTAAGTCATGAGTATCACAAGGAGAGGTCTGACTTTTAAGGGGAGAGAGTGTACTTTTGTCAGGATGACCTCTTCACTATGTCTCATTCAGATAATTTCTGCAAAAATTGGGATAAGGGAGTTGTGAGAATAATAGTTCTCAACCTCTAAGAGCAATAAATCTGGACAAAGCCATAAATAACAGGGGGACATCAGTTCAAAATAGGGGCACTTTTTAAATATTATTCTTACAAAGAAAGTTGATAGAATAAAAGGTTTTGCATTCACATGAATTTTCTGAAGGGTATGGAGGGTGAAACTCAAATGTCTGTCATTATTTTCTGACTTCAAAATCATTTACCAATGATTTGCCAGAAAAAAAAAAACATGATTTTATGAGAAACAGACCAAAATATGAGGCAAAAATCGGAAGATTCTGCAAAAGTCTGTACAGCTGAGAGGTATGGTGGGAACAGTCAAATGCATTCTTCTCAGGAAAAGTCGATACAACTCCAAGTGTTGCACTCATTTTCTCTCTCTCTCTCTCTCTCTCTCACACACACACACACACACACACACACACACACACACACACACACACACACACACACACACTCACACACACAAAAACACACACACACACACACACACACACACACACACACACACACACACACACACACACACAAAGTCTTCCATATTGGACATCAGACCTCCTACCAACTTGTTATACTATCCAGAGAGAACAGTATTAGTCACAAAAACCACAGGAGATGACAGACAATACCTTTGTGAAATTGGACATTGGAATAGTTGTAAAGTGCAATGCTTGGAAGAGATGGTACTGAGCATTGCAAGTTGTACAAGAAATGCATATGTGTGCACAGCCTAATGTAACATCACTATTATTGTCCAGTGCAATGGCATACTTTAATACTGAAATGTAAATACTGTCCTTACTGTGCATTGTGTTACTGCAAGGGACATTGACATTTTCCACATAATACACATTGACTGTCATACATCCCTGAATTATTAATCAAACATTCCTATATCATCATGTTGGGATGATTGCACACTTCTCATACTTGCAATATGAGCATTGACAAGACAAACATGTAAGTCACACAAAGGACAGTGCACTGCAGAATGACAGTGATGGATTCTGTGAGAATAGGTTAACCAAGCTAGCAACACAGTGCAAGTGTAAACATGTTAGAACAGATATATATGAATTAGGTGAGTCAACATCATTCTGAAATCAAGATCACCTTTTGGCAAAAATAATACAAACATAAAAAGGTTGTGCAACAGAAAACTATAGTTCTTCGATTTTCTTTTATTGTACTCGTTGAATGCAGCACTGCTAAGCTGAACTGTGCAGCTGATGGCAAAGTGTTAGTGCATGCATAATCATATATTGAAGTATTGAGCTTACACTTGTAATTAGCATTACTCTGTGCTGCTTTGTGCCAAATTCTGCTCCAACATGTGTACAAGAGAAGCTTCACAATAGGCATCAGCCACATAAATATCACAGCATGACGATGACGTCTTAATTAAAGCTGCAGTCAACATTTACATCCAAAAGAGTCAGACAACACATCCTAAAATATATTATCATCCATGTGTATTCCAACATTTATAGCATGCCAACAAAATCATTTTTACATGAGTATTATCTAAGCACATACTATAGAAATTGTGATAGTTACTATCTGACAGCAGATTTCAGCAAACATGAATGTATGTATTCATCTTCATTACCCTACTGACCACTGTAATCTGTACATCCAACTCTTCATCTTGTCCAAAAGTACATTAAAGTGAATAAACATAGCTTAACACACCAGTGTGAATTGAGACATAGTAATGTGAATGAAGTCAATCAAATTCCAAGCTATTGCCATAAGCTGTGTACTTCCATTTAGCCTTAGATGCCTTTGTTGTCAGCACTAGACATTGTGCAGATACAGAGATGGAAGAGTAATGATACAAAAGGGAGAATGTACATTGATGGGGTGATATGGAGGCAAGAAGAAAGTAGATTATATGGATAATGGTGGCTCACAGCAACATGTCACCAGCACACACATACTTCATAAGAAGTCTTATTTGCTTGTTTAAGTAAAGGAGGGAGTGTTTCCAGTTTTAGCACCATTCCTTCCTACTTTCAGACATCAATTTCCTTCTGTTATTGTACAGCCTGTTGATGGCAGATATCCATCAGGCAGGCTTCTTCTTACTTGAAGATCTTGCTTTGGTCATATCAGGTGCAGCAGAGTCAATACAATTGTACAGGTGTTCATATAAAGCATTGGAAGCACTGGTTTATATCCTGGCATAGGTGTCTGTTCAATCAGTGGGGGAGGGGCTATGAAGCTATTTATGAAATCTTGTAAGAGGTTGTAATTGGTCTTGGAGACATTTTTTAGTCTAGTTGTTTCTGGGGGGGGGGGGTGTCTGGTATTATAGTTACTTGTAACAAGACTGATTTGTGGTCAGATTTCACCAGGGATGACCACACACTTGGGGTGGTACCATGTCTGGCAAAGCATCTAGGTCTGTCAGCCATGTCCTTCCAGGCTGACAGATACTGGATCCCCTTAGAATGACATCAGAAACTAAGCCAATTGCCAAAGTCAATCAGGTTTTTGTTCATATTGTGGCATCATCCAAGGCAGAGGTAAAATGCTGCTTAAGGCTATGGACGTACCTGCCTGAGGCACATAATCAAAGAGCTTAGTCATGTCTCTCTTCATATAGTCTAGTGAGGTACGTCTCAAGTCATTCATACCAACACAGACTATGATGGAGTCATAACAACATCTGTTGTTGAGAGACTTGAGTGTGTGTGTGATGTGGTGGATCCTGGCACCTGACAGACAGCTGGCTGTGACCTTCTCCTTTTCCAACCTGGTGAAAGAGACATCTCACAATGGCGTTGCCTATGCCTAAGATGTTAAGATTTGTGTTTGCCTTAGGTGGTGGCTGGTGAGACACTGGTATGTGAGATTTTATGTGTACGATGTTCTGCATGGGATATATTATGTGAAGCGTGCTTGTCTTTGGGAGGTCTCTGATGTTTAGGTAAGCTTCTGATAAGGACCTCTGTACATGTAGGTTTATGTGTCATTGGTTTGGTTGGCACTAATGGTAAGGTGTGTGTGCTGACAGCCTGCTTAGTGTCAGATGTACTGACCGGTGAGTGAGAGAGCCCGAATTCTAGGTTTTAGTATAGATGCTTCTCTCACATATTGAATTTGTGTGAACTAGAAGAAGTGGGCTGTCAGCGTATATGAGGCAATTGCTACATTGCCTCAGGATGCCTATGTCGACCAGACTGGCTGAAGAATCTGTGTGAAATTGTCCGTCCATAATGCTATTGTAATCAAAAATGGGGAAATAATCAGGTAAAGCAGATGGATAGGAGAAGAGCTGCAAATAATGAAGGTTTGGTGGGTGAAACCTGTGTTGGTACCTCAGAAGTTACACTGAAAGTTCCACTTGACTCTTAAGCACAATCTCATGAAACTCCCAATGGAAAACAAACAGTGTACTAAGAGGAAAAATTAACAGCTAAGAAGTTTGCATCTATAACCACCAACAGTAATCATCTCTGTGTGCATCAACAAAAGCAAAGCAGCTAATACAAAAAAAAAAAAACTGAAAAAGCTAAAACTGAGCCCTGCACCAATGAAATAGTGCATGTTGTGAGTTACCTACTTCACAACATTACAATAATGCGATAATGCAATCGAAGCACACTGACAACTTAATGAAGCAGAAAGGGTGAACAATGAGAGACAGAGGCAGATGCAGAGAGGAATTGCAACAATGTGTTTTGTGGGACATGTAGGATTATCTGCATGGTGTGTTACTCCTACCTTACTAAATGATGACTTAGCTGTGACATGCAGTACAATAACGTGCATGTTCTAGGGATAAATAAGGGGTAGGAGAAGGTAACTAGCATGAAGACATCAGGAGGATAAGGCAGACTTAATAACTTCCCAGTTGGTACTGCACTACTTTGGCAAATTATGTCTTTCTGCACTATCCACATGGTATGTTAATGAAATGTTGTTTATGGAGAGAAATACAAACATCTGCCATTAAAATATATGATAGGAATATGAAATGTCAGGAAGAAATAAACTGACATACAGCCGTACTCTTACCAATGACACTGCAAAAATAACAGGCTACAAATGGTAATTCTCTTACACCACTTAGGAACTCCTATTTTAATGCATCCAGCAGCCTAAGAACTGCTACCTTAACTGTTACACAGTACTGCCCTTAGTCTTCCTTTACTCTGTGTCCCCATTGTGCAGCAGATTTATGTGTATTTCCATGAAAGTAACTGCAATATGAAGTCAAACAGCATTCAATGTCACTCAGCACTGCTGCACTATGGCAGACTTTGTGCAAATGCCATAAAATGAAGGCTTTTCCATGGGCTATTTCTAGACGTGTGTGTGTGTGTGTGTGTGTGTGTGTGTGTGTGTGTGTGTGTGTGTGTGTGTGTGTGTGTGTGTGTGTGTGTGTGTGTGTGTGTGAATCTATATATTAGACATGAGAAAGGGCTGGACAGGGCATTGGTGAAAATAGTGCTGGCAAGCAGAGGGTAGGACAGAGTGGAAAGAATGCAGGAATTTGCATGAAGATCATGGAAAAGTACCATAGCTATCACTTCTTCACAACATAAACATACAGTTGTACACACTATTCCGAAATTTTGCAGAGTCACCACACCAGTGATGGTTGACAATAACAGTATAATGTTGTATGGTCAATTTGACTATATCCATTTTGTCAAGAGGACATACAAGCAATATGGAGAGCTATGCGTAGGGTGTTTTTTTGTTTGTTTTTTTGTTTTTATGAGTCTGGTACACATTTTTTTTTGGCGGTGGGGGAAGAGGAATGTTGGGAAAGTTGCTTAGGAATGAGTGGGTGAAGTAGGTCGGTAGGCAGGTTAAGAAGCCTCTGCAGATACACAGGATGTACTACACAGACAGGAATGGTTATGGAGAGTTAAGGGTGGTTGACACCAGGATTAGAGAAAGATAGGTGACACTGGAGGTGCACCCATGTCCAGCTTGAGAACAAGGAAGAATCTAGTCCTCACCCTCAGACCTGTCATCACTGTATCCTGCAGCAGCTGTCAGGGTCAGTGCTGGTGTAGCATCATCTTTGAAATACAACACAGGGTCTTCTCAACCCTGACAATACATGCACCAAGGCCTCTCTCCATTATATCTTTCACAGCCCTCTCAGCTCCTGCTGGGTGGCAAACTCACCACCGCCACTTGTACTGTTACCAGAGTGTACCACTGCACCAGCAGTTGAGGTAAAGATGCCTGACACAGTTGGAGCAGGTAGGACAGGTGTTGCAGAGGCAAAAATGACAGGGTGTGACCCTGATGTGCTGGCTGTTTGTGCTGCCATCTGATTCAGTACGGTGAGTCAATTTGCAGTAGTCAGTATACCTCTCTGTGCTATTGTTCATCAATTTTCAGCAGCAAGTTATACAAACAGGAGAATGTTAATAAATTATAACTCCCCAAAAAGAGAGAAAGGGTGGTTGGAGACCTAAAAAGAGATAATTAAATGTATGGCACATCACAGTACTGTATTTTTTTTAAATAAATTTTGTTTGGCAATACATAAACAATTATGACAATTTACTATTGCAAACCTTTGCAACATTCATATATGATGGAAAAGTATTTGTGTGGCATTAAATAAACAAATCTTACTGCTATGATATAAGAAACAGAAACATTTATTTCCCCTACAATGGATTGGAATTAGGCATTCTAATTTAATAATTACAATTACCATAATGTAATTCATCCTGAAATACTGCTGTTAATATCTTATAAATACTTTTCCATTAATAAAAAGTAATTGCTGCTTCTGGACACTGAAGCCACACACAGGAAAGCTGAAGTTCTAATTGCCTAATGCAAGCAACAAGAGTTATTGGGGAAGGCATGCATGCTTGAAATGAAGGGTGCTTGAATTTTTACATGATTTATACTTATGCCATGCCTCTTTGAGATGAATTAATCTCTCCTGGTGTGCCCCACATTTTGTAGCTATCTCCTCTGCAACTGTACAGCATAAAAAGAAAGTAAATATAGAGGAAAATATGATGAGTAGCTGTACTGGTCGAATAATTAATGCCATATCACAAACAGTTTCAGTGTACTTACATGATGGGGGGCGGGATGCAATCCTAATTCCAGCCTCCCATTGGCATATGAAGTCCTAATTGCACGTTTAAGGTCATACAGTGGTGATTACATTGTTCTCCATTGCATGGAATGCCTGTTGCATTACAGACAGCCTTGGCCAAGCTATTCCAAGCCTCTGCCTTATACTGACACAATATAATCCCCCCTTCAGCAGCCTATGACTAGCACTTCATGAGGAGCACCACAAATATCCAGGACACTTCCTCAACCCAGCTTTGTGCTCTAAATTTAGTACCATTCTCTCCCTCAGCAGCCACGTCTGCAAAAGTCAATCTAACTAAATATGTCTGAAATGGTGCCAAATTCCTATCTTGCATGTTACTGTTATTGCGCAAAGATGCACAGCCTTGCCAACTGCATTTGCACAAGGGAAAGCAGATGGATTCCTTGGCAGACACATTGGCACTACTTACATCACATAAGTAGTAAAAGTATGAAACATGGCATTGAGCTTTATTGTGCGTGATCCTCCACCTATTATCACAGGTTCCAGTGTTCTGCAGTGGAATGCTTAATGGCATGGCTGTTATGAACTACACTTTTTAAGGGGAAAAGTTATGAATTATTACATATTGTCATGATGAGGGTTCCACAAGGTTAAACTATTATTGTAACAGCTGGGAATTTAAACCATGGGATAAAGGATGCAAAAATTGCAACTTACTTTACTAGCTGACATTACAGCAGGAGAACTACCTTTCCAGCGTGGAAATTAGACAAGTAGTCATTTCTGAACGAATGGCGATACACTTCAGAGAGGTTATATGTGTGTGTAGTTGTTATTATTTCTTGGAATGCATTCCTGTGTAAAAGTAATTATTTATGTTAGCAAATATGTTTCAGATGGGTGCAGTTGAATGTGTTGCTTAATTCACGTTAGTTTATCTTACATAGATACTTCACAAGACATACATTTCTTAAGCACATAGTAGGGATATGTTATGAATCATGATAATTATAACAAAATATTGTGCCCATAAGGCATATGCAAGTGAATTTTATATTCAATATAGTCATTGTTATGTCTAGGAAAGTGGACACACATAACTTGAGGTTATACATATGAAACATTAATGGTAAATGTTAAATAGTTCAGTTTTATTAAGTATGGCTAACTGATACATTGTTTGCAAGAAACAGGTTTAACATTATCAGTTTTATTTAATGATACAGGTTTTTTCAAAAAGTTGTGAGAAATGGGCTTCTTACATCCTTTTTAAAAAGAATCTTGTAGTTTGATTTAAACCCTTGCTCGGCTGTTTTCTTGATCTAAAGCCTCTGCACTTACATATTGTGCCACAGAGATAGTTCTATGACTGCTTCAATTTCCACACTCAGTACCATCCAGTGTGCTCAGGAAAGTGCTCTTTTGCCAGGCATGTTTGCGCTACCTAAGGCAGCCTAAACTAAAATGTTCACATTTTTCTTTAGGTAGGGAAACCTGTTTATGCACTACCAAGCAAAGAATAAATGAAACAAAGAAAAAAGTGAAAAATGAGATATTATGACTTCACAGGATTCGAACCATACTTCACGGGCCTTATTTCTTTCAGTTCACTTCAGGTATACCTTGCACCATATAACTTGATAGCTGTCAAGTGAATTTACTCTAACAAGTACCCTCCCTATTGTGAATGGTCACACAATAACACCAGCCATATTTGCTCTACCCAAGGCAGCCTAAACTAAATGTTTCACTTTTTCCTTAGGTAGTGATCACTGTTTGAGCACTGCTAAGCGAAGAGCAAACAAACCTTAAAAATGGAAAAAAAACGACATATCGTGACTAACCACAATTTGATCTCTAAAGAGGATTTGAAGCATGCTTCATGGGCCTTATTTCTCTGAATTAAATTCAGTTACACTTTGCTCCACAGAATTTGACAGCAATTAGATGCACTTACTGAAATAACTACTTTCCCTGTTTTGAGGGTATGCACAGCAATGCTAGGCATATTTGCTCTATCTAAAGCAGTCTAAACTATTTTTTTACTTATTTGCTTAGGTTGTGAGTCCTGTTTGTGTGTTGCTGAGCTGAATGCAAATTGAAAAGATATTAGAAAATGAATATATGAAATAGAAAAATACAGGAAGCAAATTAAAAGCAATGCATTGGTATAATTATCAATGACCACAGCAAGAAGTCCATTCAAATGGAATATTCTTCATTCTCACAATTCTTTGTAACATCAGATGAGTACTTTCTGTAACACATTATTACACTTGCAGATAATAACAAATAATGTGAAAGTGGACAGACTAATGTTGTTAGCAACAATGCCAACAGTTGTTTTTTTTAAAAACAACAGAACAACAGAATGGTTTCATAACATGAGATTAAATATGTATTCAGAAAAAAATACTGTACAAGTATCCTTTAAGTGGATTCAAACCATGAATGACATATTTTATCTTTAAACTCATTGTACTTGCACCTTGTGCCACAGAAATAGCTACATGCCAGGTTTATTTACTTCATTGAGTACTATCCAGAGTGTTGATGGCCATGCAGTGCCTTCTGGCTGGTTGTCAATTTTCACATCTGGCAGTAAAATTCAGTTCAATGCAACTAAACACTGACAATGAAATAAACTATGTGTAAGTTTGACAGATCAGGTAATATGTAAAGCAGCCACCTAGTATAGTCAGTAAATAAACAAAGGAAGGGAACTACATTTGTATCTTAATGGAACTGCATTTAGACACAGTTTCACTTTGCATAGATCTGATCTCCTGACAGATTATGACAAAATAAAAAATCTTTTCAGGTTCTCATCCAGCAAACAATGCAAATCTTGGTATCAGATCATACTCTGTTTAACTAAGATGTGACCTCAATAATCCATTATTTTGATCTTTTACCTCATATTATCTCCCTCAAATGGATTTTTGAGCTGGGCAGGTTTTCATTGGGACCAAGGTAAGCATAAAAATCAAATGAGAGGAGTTTAATTTACACTAAACCAATCATTTGTCCATCTTCCCTTCTTTGCAACAAAAGTTATAGCAAAATATTTATGTCACAGTTATTTTCAAAAAACGAAAAAATACCTAAATCACAGTGGGTGGTATACCAGCAAATGTGGCAGATACATGGGTAATGATAAGTTGCTCCCGTGATAAAACCATAAAATAAGAGTTGAAGGTGGGGCTGTCATGGAGTCTGAATCAAATTATATGAAATCTAGATTTCAGCACTTTAAATTACATGATGGTCCAATGGATCATATAAAAATTTGATGCGTAGAGTTAGGCAACACAAAAGTTCTTAAATTACGTAGATAAAAAACACAAACAGGCTACAAATCCAAACATATTTAACAAGAAACTTCCAAGGAAACCAGCAGCAGTAAAACTCAACAATAAAACTGTAGCTCATCGGCTGTAATGCCTTCAAGAAGTATAAAAAAAAAAAAAAAGAAACATCCTTATATAATAAAGACAATAAAACAATTAAATAATTAAACAATTATTTTAATAATTTAAATGAGATACCTGCAGTTAAATTCAGTGTTAAGCCTAAGGGAATTAAAGTGCTATGTTTAAGAATATAAATAGATTCTTTATACAACGATTTGCATTTAAGTGTTACATTATCAACAGTGCCTTGCAAATCAGATAGATCACCACCATAATATAATTTAAAATGTAATGCAATAGGTCTCTCAGATTTTAACTTTTTAATGTCCCTGACATGTTCTTGTAGCCTAAGTTTAACTGTTCTCTTGCTTTCACCCATATAGAACAAATTACAGAGACATTTAAGAACATCCACAAAATGTTTTCTTTTACAAGTATATATTTTATTGAATTTAAAAATCACCCCATTAATTTTAGAAAAAAAAATTATAAATGGACAACTAGAACTACCACAGGAAAAGGTGCCAACATCAAAGAAGTTCTTGCATATAGAATTATTAGTCAACTGAAAATTACTGTGTA
Organism: Protopterus annectens; assembly: GCF_019279795.1. Taxonomy (NCBI): domain Eukaryota; kingdom Metazoa; phylum Chordata; order Ceratodontiformes; family Protopteridae; genus Protopterus; species Protopterus annectens. Next base: position 57,143,231 of record NC_056730.1, on the reverse strand, counting down.
CTAACATATACTTTAGACTTCTGCCTAGTTTACAAGAAATAAAAGGAGTTTTACATAAATTCATAGAAAAATCATAAAGTTGTAACAAAAAGCACTAATAATATTTTATAACTCTACCCACCTATCACAAAGTACTGTATAAGTGGAGACAAAATATATTTTCTTTCTATCACTATTAGGTATAGAAAACATGCTATTTTCCCTATTCATCAGGCAAGCTTGAGCATAACATTTTTTTTTCATTTTCAACACCTACTATTCTTCCCATCACTCTATAGAAAGCCCTCTTCACTGTGGTCTTATCATATCACCTAGACAGAAACATGTTAACAGTAGACTTGACCTCACTAAAAAAAACTCTAATTCATTATTGCATAACCTCTGTAGTCACAAACATCACCATAAGGCAAACAGGATAGCAAATGAGGGGTGAGGAGTGACAGCTGCTACCATGCAAATACTGATCACCATCCTTAAACTTTATATGTACAGAAGTTATAATTTCACAATTGTTACAACACTTCAGCTTCACATCTACATACACAATATCCTGACCACATTGAAGTCTGTCAAAAGATAAATCAAATCTATTCCTTTGTAAATCTTGCACAAAATTCAAAAAATCTGATCATAACCACCACTACAAATAAAAATTAAATCATCTATATATCTGAAGTAATGCATAACAACCATCTTAACAAAATCATGTATATATATATATATATATATATATATATATATATATATATTTATATTTATTTCAAATACACCTATTAATAAATTAGCATACATAGGGGCAAGGGGAGCCCCAATACCTATTCCCTGTAACTAATGATTCATATCATTATTAAACTCAAAAATTATTAACCAAACAAAATTGTACTAATTCAATAACATAAATTGAAAGAGGGCTATCCCCCAAAAAATAATAAATGGCCTGGATATCATGTATGTGCTTGATATTCGTGCAAAGACTTTTTACATCCAAAGTCAGCCAGTCCATTTTAGTTGTCCATTTTAAACCATTTAATTTAGAAAGAAAATCAAAGGTGTCCTTAATATAAGATTGAAGTTTTGTAACAAATGTATACAAAAACTCATGAGGTAACAAACCAATATTATGCAAAAAATACTTGCAAGGTAACACCATTGGACATCCAGGGATATTAGAAATGTTTTTATGACTCTTTGGCAAAAAATAAAACATAGCCATATTACATCCTTCAGTGCTAAATCTTTCCTCCATGTCTTCCTTAGTGAAATTGCCCATTCTATGTCCCATATATATCAAATTTTCATAGTTTTTCAAATATTCTAAGTATATTTTCATAGTAGCTTTTCATATACATTCCTATCATTAATGCTCTTAATACACATTTGCAAGTATTATCCACAATGCATAATAACAATTTCCCTATTCTTATCAGTAGGTTTAAAAAATAATTCATTATATAAATACAGATCTTTCAAAGTTTCCTATTTATTTCTAATCAAATTGTACTGAATTAAATTTTTTTTATTCATAAATTTCCTAAATGCTTTTTCCACTGCAAAATTCAGCATCACTGAAAACTGTTCAACTCCTTCATTATTAAATGGTGGCAAAATGTGTTGTTGTATTTCATATTAGCAGTGTTTAACAGCCAATAAACATTCACTTCAGGTTCACCCTTCCACCTGAGATACACATGAATAAAAACTATCCTCTACATTTTCATCATGTGAGGATTTAAAATCACTGGAGGCATAAACATTATTACTTACATAATTTTTAAAAAATATAATAAATACAATTTATAAACAAGACAAAATATCTCACACTTAACAACACATTCTCTAGGTACTACATATGGAACAAATTTAAGCCCTAAATTTAAATTTGCTGATTGTTTATTACTAAGTACAAAATCAGACAGGTTAATTACAAAATTAGCTGCAATGTCCCCTCAGGTAGAAAATACAAAATGTATATCCAAACAACTACTGGCATTTACTTCTATTATATTTGTGTTGAAACTGCATCTCCATATTTGCTGTGTTGTTATATTCATTACTGGTTCTTCCGCTCTTTCTTTCTTTCTTTAAAAATGATTGTTTACTGTTGTTTTGTAAGCTCCCAAACTTTTGCTGGTCAGATAAAGTATCCCGTGCTAGAGAGTGAGGGGGAAAGATAGTCTCATCATTCTCACATTCATTGGAAAAGCCAGTTCCCTCCAAAGAGGCAAGAGAAACCCCTTGTTGCTTCCTCTGTATGTCACCATGACCTTGCTGTCCAACCAGATGTTATCTGTTCTGATACAACTTCCACATGAAGGATCTACCATTATTATCTCGGAGGTCTGTCTTTAATTTAATTTTCTTTCTTTCTTCTAAATCTTGTTCAAGGTTTTTCAGTCTATGATGTCACTTAAAATATTGTCTAAATGAGAAGCATTTGAAAGTGTAATAAGTTCAGTGCACACAACATGAATCTCTTCCTTTAACTTACATTGCTTTAAGAGATCCCACTCCACTAATATGTTGATCCATTCCAAGGAGCACTGATAAGCAGCAGCTATCCAAGTTGAAATTTTTTATTGTCCTCCTTAGATGAATAAAAAGGAGTACTGGGAATTTTAAAAGCTCAGTGTGACATCTAACTCAAGAAAATTATTCAAACTTAAACCATTGAAATGAACAGCAGTTTCTTTGTGTAATAAAAATGTTCAGGTTTATCATACAAACTCTGATGCTCCCTGGAAAGACTAGCAGTGGTACGTTGATCCACAAGTGAAAAAGGGTTAACAGTCCTTTTATTCCTTTCTTCCTCAAACCTTTCCCAGGGTTTAAATGGCACCTCAGTGTTATGTAGTCTGCAATGGTCATTTCCACAATTACTATAATGGACAATACAGTTTTCCATAGTCTGTTGTATTTAATCAGATCCTTCATCGTGAAAAATTCATGGCAAATTACATGCAGGATCAGTAGCTATTTATTTCAATGATGTGGTTCTTTTGTATTATTTGATTTGCCCTGTTTCTTTAAGAGATGATTAACTGATTAATTAAGGTGTTAAACTGATTGCATTAAAAAAGGAAAGGGTGTATGATATTTGTATATCTGATGAACTCTGGAACTTTAACTGACGAAAGCACTTATTTTTTTCAGTAAATTAAAGTTCATTTTACCGTGGCTTGGCAGTGTTTTTTTTATTTTATTTTTGGGATTATTGTATGCTGGAGATTATTTGTGGTTATCATATATAAAACTAGCTAGCATCTACTGCATAAAAGTGTGACACCTGGGTCTTACCCTGATTTCCCATGTTTTAGGATGAAGTGGGTGGGAAGGAATAACTGGGCCTTTAGGGGATTGTAGGTAGATGGTTTCAGTGTGGTACGAGCAAAAAAGAGAAGAGTCAAGTCATAAAAGATGATACCACTGCAGGTTTTATGCAAAGTTCAAGGGTTCCATGCCCCAGGATTATTATTCAAAAAATTTACGGATTTTGTGAACAGAAAGGTGGAGTTAGGGTAGCTATGATGAGAAAATATTACCTGCCAAACAATTATGGTTTCATGATTGCACATTATTAGTAGTATGTTTTTGGAAGATAAACAGACTCCCAATATTTAAGTCCCTAAATCTCTGAAAACCATTGCTGTTATTGCCTGTGTGAAAACCTAAGGATTGGTTTGTTCTGTCAAGAAATAAAAACATTAGTGGCATCTCCACATGCATAACAAAAAAGTGTTTACTGGAGCACTTTATTAAGTTACTAAAATGATCATCTGTGTCATTTAGTCACTTTAGGATACCCTTGACATGACATGGATGTTATATTCTTTTTACAGGTAGGAGTACATACCGCAGTACATACCAACTATCTTGATATAGCCAAGGCATTTGGCACAAACCCCACATTCATGTAACATTGAGATACTCTCCCATTTGGGGATCAACCCATAAATCACTAGATGGATAGCAAACTGGCTCACCGACAGAACACTTACTGTCAAAGTTGGGGAACAAGAGTATTACATGGATAGGCTTGTTAAGGCTTTAGGGCTATTAGCCTAGTAACCTCCTCTGAACCTATGAACCTATAAGTAGGAATGTCATTGTGATATCACCTTTTGAATTGAATTTTGATAAAAATGCTGAATTCCTTGCAAAATCCATTTTGAATAACAGAGGCAATTTTTTAGGTATAGTCACTGGGTCTATATCACATTATCAAAACCACAAAAGGTTGAATACCTCTTCATCGATCCCTATTTGTCGAATATGAATCCATCGAACAATTGCTACCATGAAAATCTTTCCCATGGTAAGTAACATGTTGGTCAACCTACCGACTGCAATAAAAACAGCAAAATGTAAAACCCACCCTGGTGGGGGGGCTACACCCCCCACACACCCCAAACTAAATATACCAACTTTGAGATCACACTGCTGTGAGTAAAAGGGCAAATTCCTGATGATGGCCAACTGGTTACTTACTATGGAAAACAGTTTGCGGAAACGATCATTTGATGGATTCAGAGTTTGACAAATTGTGGTTGATAAAAAGGTAGTCAACCCTTTGTGGTTTTGACAATCTGATAGAGATCCGTATTCATTCCCTCAGCATGTCTTGCAATGGTACTGTGCTAGTAAGTGACAAGATGCTTTCTCATGCCTTTGCTGATTTTTTCCTTTGTGTTATTTTTAAGATACCTTCAAAATGAAATTGACAGGTTCCCTTTATAACACTCCCATGGAGCTAGTTACTGACCTAGGAGAACACTGTGTGCAACAGTGAGGTAAAATGTAATGTATCAATACAGTTTGCTAGAATGGAGGTGACACTGGCTGGAATACTGCTTGCACAAACAAATGTGCAGGTCTTCTAATAAAAATTACTTTATCAGTTATTAATCCTAGAGCCTTTTAAATTGCATTCTGCAACTTTATCAGTGAGTTGGAAGCGCTCCATGAGAGATGTAGATTCACACAGGCATATGTTTTGTGGGTGTGCTGTGTAATCATGTAGTTAGAATATATTAAGTTGTCTGACTCTGAGAGCAGCAAGTTGCTTGCTCCCTTACAGAATTACTTATTTTCTTAGTGTTTATCAGAAGTCAATTAATGGAACATGTCTTCAGTGGCAAGAAGTCAATAATCTAATTTTAGATGACTATACAAAATCTGGAGTAAAAATGCCATCTGTATTGTCACTGGGGGACTTAGTGATCTCATTATGTTCAAAAACTCCAGCTGGCTTATGTCTCTATCAACAAGAGTAACATTGGACCACCTTAATATGAAATCCACCAATAAGAATCCAAAAATTCATTGTGCTTCACCATATGCCATATTTAATATGTAGCATTTACATATCTGTAGTGAAATAGGAGTGGAGGATTTCAACTCCTTCTGCTTTTGCATTGCTGATTTGCAGTGTGCACAGGTTTGGAAAAAATATGCATTTGTGTGTTAACCAGGTTATGTGCATATGTCTGTGAAAAAATGATGCATTCATGTATTGACTAGTTTAATGTGCTATGCCTGCATATATATATTAGAGGTTTGATAATGACATTAGCAGCCACTTATAGTATTAGTTTGCCAGAGTGACATTTATGATCATGAACGTTTGCTTGGTAAGAGTTAGAGTAGTGGGTGTTAGGTTGGATAGATAGATAGCCCTGGTAGGAACTAATGTCAGGAAGAAGTGGTATAAGGGAGTTTTAGGTAGCATGGGGAGTTCAAGTATATAAGGGAGGGGACAGGTAAGCTGGTGATTAATCTCTTTCGTGGGGTATGTTTGTGGTCTGTTAATAAATACGCATTTATAAGTCAAATCTTTTTGATTGGTTAAGGGAAGAAAAGGGGTTTATGAACAACAGGAGTAGTTATGCTTTCATAAAACTGATAACAAGGGAATTATTGTAATATTTTTGTTCTGAAGCATCCACTAGTGTATACTATAAAGTAACTTTCAGATTAGGTATTTTAGGATATGATTTTTGTTAGGTAACAAAATGTAAATGCCCAAATTACTGCATTGTTGTGACATTTGTAGCTTATGTTATCTTTTTAAGCTCTTATTGCCATACAGTGACTTCATGGTTGATGCAATGTTGTGCCTTTTGTTTTATACCATACTATTCCCAAGTTTTCTGGGGTCCTAGCTAAAAAAAAATCACAACCTTACTGATCTACAGTGCCCTTTATGTAATCAAATCAACGCATAAAAAGTATAACAGGATTAAAATGTGATTGTTGGTGCAGAAGTGAATTCAAACATTCTTCAGACTCTCACGTGTGCATCAGATTATTCTGAAGAACTGTTATTAGTTAAGTGGAAACAAGCTTATTTATTTATTTATTTCTTCTTTATAATGCTGACAAACTACTTAGATATATTGAACAATAATCATGCAGGACAAGACTGGTTTCTGCACATACTGCACATAGCGATATAGCTAGCATTACTGCATAATTAATTACTTCTAACTTATTAACCCAGCAACCACACCCCAATCTCTAGGCCAGGAAAGGCATACAGCTGCATCGACATCATTACTTGTCTGACAAGGTTTGGGGAGATAAGGGTTTATATTGTTAATTACTGTGGTAGTCGTCTGACATTTTGGTGAAGACGATAGCAACGGCATTTTGGGACTCATTCGCCAAACATGTAGTCGAGTATTCCGTAGAAGTATTTTATTTTTAATTACAATACCTCTGATTGCACAGCTCAAACATTCCAGAAACAGCCACGCATATGCACAGTAATATCACAATACAATGCTGTATCTAAACGTTTACCCAATTTACCCAACAGGAGGTGAACAGGCAGACAGGTAGATCATGTGGATGTGACTAGTTAGAAATGCCACTCTTTTAGGCATCTTTGACACCACAAAGGGAGTGCATATTCATGTTCACAGGTTCATAGTTTAGTACTAAGCTGCCTGCCTTTGTGGACCATTGTAAGTCTACCCAATTTCCTTTTCTAAAATGAAAACACTACACCTTTCATCTACAAGGTAAACATCTTCATCATTATTCTAACCTTCAACCTCTAAAGATTTTGCTGCAACATTGGATATGTTAGCATTTCATGTCATTACACTCACATTATGCTGTCATTTGGTGGATTTGAACAGCTGCCTATGTAAGTCCAAAATCTAGAGAACTGGTATTAGTGGAATGCTCCATAGGTGAAGTTCCACCATCCTCTCAAATCATTTATTGTGTAATGCTACAAACAAGGAATAGTGTGTGCCAAAATGTGTATTTGTATGCTGTTCTATGGAAACCTTTTTTTGAAGTTGTACACCCAAATCTTTCCTTTTCCATTCAAAGATAAAATTGAATTTGACTTAGTGATAACACTGCAGAGTTATTTAAAAATCATTGAGACATTTCTTAACAGCAAGACAGACAAGGAGTTTAAAAAATTATGGTCACTTAAGTTGCTATAATTGAGTTTTCACTTAAGTAATTAAAATTATTTTTGTCTATATTACAATAATTGTGCCTGTCCCATTATATGTGGTCATTGCATTTATCAGTTATCTAATGTAACCATTATTGTACTTATAATGCAATGAAAAGTTTGCTTTCCCTTTATTACTATGAGCTGGAGTCGGAGAGAAGTGTTCTAAGTCCTAAGTCTTGCATGTGAACAGAACTAAAAGAACTCTGTTTTGACCATTAAATGGATTATGCTCTGCCCATAAATTCCAAACAAAACTGTGAGGTCAGTATGCTTCTTGTGGCATAAAACACCACAGAAGTTGTGAGGTTATTGGGAAATCACTTAGGGAAACATAATGTACAGAATGTATGCCAATTCCCAATGATTTCCAAGCCTAAGAAAGTGCAAGGAAACCATAAATGAAGATAACTGCTACTTGCATGTACTCTAGTAGACCAGTATCACAGAACAGCAAGTTCAACACTTGTGCTTGTAGTTTGGAAACTATAAATAAGAAAAAAGTACAGTGTATATTCTCATGTGTATGAATACTTTGCAAACCAGATGTGTCGGTTACAAACAGACTTGTAATTTGGGAAACTGAAGAAAGAATGCTCTAAACAGTCCAATAAAAGTGTAGCACTATTTCTATTGAAGTATATATGTAGTAAGTTATGCATGTAGAAGAATATTAAAATTGCCAATGGTTCCAAAACACAGCCAACTTGGCGGTTTTTTTTTTTTTTTTTTTTTTGAAAATGGCTTTCTTTGCTATAATTAGAATATAGGTTGAAAAAATTTATTTTTCAGATCCAAGTTTTAGTTTGTTTCTTTCGGCTTTCCCCGGTTAGGGGTCGCCACAGCGGAACTCCAGTCCGCTAATGATTGGCAGTAGATTTTTATGTGCTGGCTTGCCAGGCCTAATGCACAACCTTCAAGGAAGGAACGCCCATTAACGCATGTCGACACAGAAGACAGTCTAACTGAGACTCAAATGCGCAACGTCTAGCTGTGAGGTGACAACGCTACCGCAGCACTGCCACCGCAGTCAGATCCAAGTTTTAGTACTCTCTAAAAAGTTACTACCACTATCATTCAAACCAGGTAATGCAGATAAATAACTTTAAGACATGTGATGCATACAACATTTTAGAAATCAATATGTGCAAGACTAGAAAAGTGGGAAGCAGATGTATGATGGGTTTGTATCAATGAAGCAAACAGATACTGAATATAAAGTGTATTCTCCTGATATTCTAAATGTGTTCTGAGACACTTTTGTACCCTATAGAAATGCCTGTCATTTTGGATAGTTTCTTGTTTGTTTACATTTTCTTCAGATATTTTCCATTCATTTCTTTTTTATCTATATACCTTTTTTCATAGCATCCATTTAGTCATGCAAAATATTTAAATCGATTTCTTTAATAAATGTTAATTGTATAGCTTTCAGCTCATAGCTGCACTATTTATCTGAAAGTAAAGATAAGCAATGTCATACTTTTTAGTTCTACAGGGGAAAAAGTCAACTTGAAAATTAAAAGTATGAGAAGTTCTAAACTTGTTACAGTGATGATAATATGACAGTAAGGATTAAACACTGTGACCACATAATCAGTTGTACTCTATAAATGTCAGACTGATTAAATTCCGCACTCTTGTTGTATAACTCTGATATAATCATTTGTAGGGGCTAATCCTACTGGACTTACTTTAAAAGCAGCATCTCTGTCTAGCTAGGGTCAGGAAAGAGAAAAGGACTTGAAGAAGTATGTGAAAAAGAGGAAGGAGGACATCTATAGGAGCAATAGGGTTAGTGGTTGGGCATACAGTTATCAAAACCAATAAGTGGGGTAGTGAATCATAGAGAAGTCTGACCACAGTAAGGACAGATTAACACTCACATTATCAGTATTATATTAATTAGGAGAAGAGCTCGGTAGTCACTGGAGGTTTGATAACACCCAAATGTAGTAAGTGCTTCTGAGCAGCATTACTATAACAAGAAGAATGGTGAAATACAAGCATTAAGAGAGCTGGACAAGGAGTTAGTCCAAGAAGAGGATTCCAGTATACTGTACTGTTCTCAGAAGTATCATATTTGCTATCAGGGAATGCAATAGATGGGTGGGGGAATTGATAAGGATGTGCTGATTTGAACTAGTGTGAGAAGATGGTGAGCCCTGGCATAGACCAGAACTGTGATCAAAGAACAAGGGTCCAGTGTCTCGAGGCAACAATGCTGCTGAGATCTGGATTTGAAAGGAACACCCAAGTGACAGTACAGGTTGTAACTGGGGATAGGAAGGGTACAGATGGCAAATGAATTGAAGCAGGAAAATTAGGAATTAAGGAGCAGTAAGGTTAGTGTAAATAATTCAATAAGGAATAAGGAGAAATGCTGTGAAGTGGAAAGACCATAGTATACAATATGAAAGAGCTGCAAATACTCTTGAATGAGGTTTGTCTCAATGCAGCAGGCATTACTGAGGAGTAAGACATTACGAATAGGACATAGCAAAACCTAACATAATTTGAACAGGGGGGAAGAAGTAGGCAAGTGAGCTGGTATGGTCATAATATACAGAAGGGATTCATCTAGGTGCATTGTGGAAGAAGAATGAGATGAAAACATGGGAAGATTTGTTACCTAAGAAGGTGATACTGTAAAATTGATTGCACTAGAAAAAAGAAACAGTATACAGGAAGAGGAGGAATGCCTTTGGAAGACAGTATCTAATGGTTTACTGGTACGATGAAGAGGGAAGATGACGAAGTACTATGAAGAAAGGAAATAGAAGAAATGCGCTGGATATAGTACAGCTCATTAAGCTTATACAGGAAAGCAGTAAGAATAACAGGATTTAAAAAAATATTGAGTAAGGAGGAAGGATGACAGAGCTGGATGTTTTTGCAAAATTAGCAGATTATGATGGCTCTAAGACAGCAGGGTAAATTAGAATGTTCTCACACAAAAAGACTGAGGTAGGGCAAAGGAGAATGCTGCAGTTGGATAGAAATGATGACAAGAAAAAGAGGATAATGGAAGAAAGGAAAATGATTCTGCTTTGGGAAAGAGAAAGAGGCAACAGGAATAGCAAAACAGAGCAAATACTGAGGAAATGCTCCAAAGAGAGTTAGAATAAATAACCCATACCGATAGAGTGATTAGGCATATAACAAGAAAAAAAAGAAAGGTTTTATATAAATTAGAAGGAAAGTGAAAAGTTTAATATTAGCAGTAAACAGAGACAAAATTGTGACTAAGAATAGTACAGTTAAGGGAGGTATAAAAATCAAAGATTAAGGTAAAAAGTAACTGGGAATAGAAAGAAGTGCAAAATAGTTTGGCTGTATAATCAAGGTAAAGAGAAAAACAGAATAGTAAAAAAAAAACCTTTATAGTAAAAAAGGTCGACATACAAGATCAAGATGAAATACTACACAAAATCTTTAATCCACTGTTTATAGGAGAACAAACAGTAAGAAATGGGTCTCGGACAGTTGTGACTTCCAGATACTGTCTCACTGAACTGCCAGCAAATAATGTGATGTCCCTTACTATCCTGGGTCAGTAACTAAGGAGCTTTAATTCTCACTACTGACGCCAATGTGAGACTGTCACTTAAACAAGAGTAATATTTCACAGTTGTCTCCTAAGAACACAACAGGAACATGCCCTATATCCTGGGACTGGACTGTATACATCTGTCCACCCCTATTGTAACTCCTTATTACACACTTCAGAGCAATGTGTCCCAGTTTAAGACCACTGATACACTCACACTTAAATTAAATCTCACACATCCAAACACTTCTGGAAAAGACTGACACAGATTTTCAGCTGTATCCCCTCCCCTAAATAATATAGTAATACTGCCAACAATCAATGTGTCTTCATGCCCTTCTAAAGAGTTGCTCAATTATGAAAATGAAATATTAAAACAAATAGTAGCAAACAGCCTAAGCAGCCAGGCTTTCGGAGTGGCCCTGAAAATTATCAAAGCAAGTATAAGCACTCTCAAATCACTAAAGAAAAGCAATGATTGACCAGCCACAATGTAAGCTAATAAAAATATTTAATATTGAGCAAAAGTATTAAAAAAAACCTGTTATTTCTAATAAACAAACAGAGCTCATTCATCAGGAAAATGAAATCAGTACTGAAGGATAGAAATCGAACATTTAGAAAAAACTGTAACTGATCTGATTAGTTATAATTTTCCTGTCTGATTAAAGACAATGTCCCTGATCTAAACTAAATTACTACAACAGAGCAAAGACAAGCTTACAGTTCATGGGGAGTCCTTTTGTGTATCCACTGCACAGTACATCCGCCACTGGCTGTTACCTGACAGCTGGCTTCTGTAACTGACTACTGTAACAGTTCTAATTTTCATTTCATATTTTGAAAATTAATCAACAGCTGTTTTGTTAAAGTTCCTTCCTGTCTTTCAGCTTCTGACACTAACACATCGCAACTTTCAACATTCTGATGACATCATCTGCAAATCAGCTGAATCCCAAGACAATTTTCCTTTAGAATCTTCTTCTCAAACATGTTCAGTTAGAAATGTAAAGGGACGCTACTCAAGTCTTTAAAACAATCTGTACAGATTATAAATCAACATGTAAGAACTTAATTACAATATCATAGCTAGTCATGCTTGCATACAATACACAGGTCAATCTGAAATTATATACAAAACTTCAGCCAGAAAAGCTAGCAAAATGACAGTATCCAGTTTCTTCACAACAGTATTAAACTGTCTTTTGATTTCATGCACATTTGCTAAGCCACATTCACAAAGGATAATATAGACAGCATTTTAGTACCACAGTATTGATTCTTGCATAAATCAATCTGTTATCAACAGAAGACAATTGAATATGTGGTTGAAAGAACACCGCAGAAATATTTAAAATGAAAATCTCTGCAGTCCTGTTTTTAACATTTTTTTTCTTTTAGTTAGAAATAGTATTCTACAAATTTAAAGGTTGTTTTAATATTTTCTGCAATTAATACAGATAGAACATAACTGGACATAAATTTTATTTTAAGACATGAGGAAGCCTTGTATTTTGTTTTTAAATAGACTCATTATGCTGGTGTCAATTTGGAGCTGGATTGTAGAAATATAATACAGTCATTGGTTACCTGATTGTTGCTATTGGCTGTTCTTTTTAGTCCAATAATGCTTAGATGTGCGTGTGTGTGTGTGTGTGTGTGTGTGTGTGTGTGTGTGTGTGTGTATGTGTGTGTGTGTGTTATCCATAAGAAAACTGTTTGGAGCTGAAGTACTAGGATATTTTGATTAATTTTAATTTCACAAATAAGTATTTTTGTCAGCCTACTATTGTATATTGGTCTTTTCTCATCCATTATTTATATATTAATTACTAATGCAGAGTGATGTACAGTGCATTGTAACACTATTACAAGTCTAAAGGAAAAAAGGCAGTTGTTTGCAGAAGCAGTGTATAGTGATTGATGAAAACAACCAAGAACAAAAGAAAATACAACAGCAATTAGTTTTTGAAATTTTCACAAAGCATGGAATGTTTGAAAAGGGTATTTTTCATATCCTTCAGTTTTATATTATAGCAGTGCTCTTATATCATATCATATAATGTATGCTGGGTTTTACCACTGGAGTAGGAGTTGCATGTTGCTAAACAAACAGCATTGCAACAATTGCAATTCAATTTATCAGGACACTGTAATATCCAATATAAAAATTTTCAATCACAACATTATGTCCTTTGTGAATGTACCAATAAGATTGACAAGATGCACACGTATACATGGCCCCCTTACTTTGTTTCACCAAGGGTTTATTTCTGAACTGTGATCCAGTATTGTTTCTCGACTAAGGATGAAATTAAGGTGTACTTCCTTCTTGTCTAACTTCAGCCAAAATTCAAAAAGTAAAGTAAAATTCTTGTCCATGATGTGTTGCACATCACAGGATCCATGGGAATAATGCAATGCCTTGGAGATAGAAGTCATTGTCCTTACTGTAATAACATCTTTCTTCTTCTTCTTCTGTTGTCCCTAGCTGGTGGCTGGTGGAGTTGGTCAACCCTGTAGTTGGTACACTGCTGTGGGTGCTGCTGGATTTTGGACTTCCTTCATGATACCTTTCCACGCTGTTCATTCCATGACAACGTTTCTGGTCTCTTGTAGTTCAAGTTATCAGCTTCTCAGGTCGTCTTCAATGTGTTTAGCCAACATCTTCTTTGGTGCAGCTTTTTGAACTCTTCAGTTCACTGCATGCTCTCTCCATAATAGTCTGCATGGTAAGCGGTGGATGTCCATCCTGCTCATGTCCAAACCAGTGCAGCATACTGTTCTGGGTCTGTTCACTGATCATTGGCTGCTGATCACATATGGTCCAGATGCTCTCATTTCTAATGTGGTCACAAAGCAAGATTTCCGGGATTTGGTGCATGCATTCCATTTGTATAACCTCAAGCTTCAACTAATAACCAACGTCCGATGTCACCAACTAGAATAAGATGTAATCCAATACCACGCACTCGAGTGGAAACAGGAGCAAAATCTCAGAAATGTTGTTAAAGCAAATCTTCAATTTATTCACACAGCACAGATAAAAAATCCAACACAGTGTATACGAACACGAATTAATGTAACAGATGGTTTAGCGCTTTCATCTGACAAGTGCAGATTTCTTCAGAACCATTTTTTACTCACTCTCATCAGTTTAAATATCCAATTTTTTGGCGCCAAAACCTTAATTAGTAAATGTATGCATATTCCACCAACAGCACTTTCCTCTCCTCATATATTTACATTTATTTACATGCAAATTCCCCAATGTATGAATGACTAACATACATATAATATGTAATAAACATATAAAATCTAAGAACATTATAAAAAGTTAAAAAACTATTGCTTAATATATATAGTGTGAATATATTTTCATTAATTTATACTCATACATAAATCCTAAAACCACATATGAAGAAGTACATATAAAAAGTATAAGAAAGTGAGATACTAAATGGAAGAAATATGAATATAAGAATAATAGCAAAAAACAATAATGAAGGGATCAACACTGAAATGTGTGGGCATTTTAAGGACAGCCCAAAATCAAAAAAGGCTTAATACTGATGAAATCGTTAATGCCTGGGTATGTAGTTGCATCTAAGAGTATTTGCCATCTACTTTCCAAAGCCCCTAGTTTAGCTTTCCAATTGCCACTTCCTGCCATGTTCTCTACTTGATCCAGGATGGCAAACTTAAACTCATGTTTCTTACCCTTTACTATAATGTGTTTACTCAAGGCATTATTTAAATCACCTTTTTTCATCTTGTACGTATGTTCATAGATCCTTGTCTTGAACTTTCTTTCTGTTTTACCTACATAATATGCTTCGCACATGATGCAGGTCGCCAAGTACACTATCCCTTGACTGTTACAATTTCCCTTTTTAAATGTACATTTACTGTGTATGCTGTTTTTTAATTTTACACAACGCTGTTCATTAATCAATGGGCATTGTTTACACATCCCACACTTCACTGTACCCTTAGATTTATCACAATTCTTTGTAATTTTATAATTATTCCTATTTTCTATCATTCTTTTTATGTTACAGCTAGTTTTAAATGTAATACTCGGTGTTTTTCCTATAATATTCATGTCTTCCTCGTCAAGATTCAGGGAATGCCAATGTCGATATAATATTTCCTTAACAACATTGGCAAATGGAATATACATCACTACACATACCCGTCTGTTAAAAATTTCCTTTGGTTCTTTTTTCATTTCAATTTGTCCTAATAAGGGTTTGTATTTCTTTCCCCATTCAGAATTAACATACTTGGTTACATCCGTAACCATTTCCCTAGGATATCCTCTTTCCTCGAATAGCCTTTGTATTATACTCAATTCTTTAACCATGTACTCTCTGGTGGAAGACATCCTAGCAGCCCTTACACATTGGCCTTTAACTATATTCTTAAACATGTGGGGTGGATGACTACTCCCATATTGAATATAGTCGTTGGAAAATGTAGGTTTTCTGTATAATTGCGAAAAGAATCCTTTATTATCAGAGCCAATAAAAGCATCTAAATATGCTATGCCCTTTTTCTCTATAGTATGGGTGAATTTCAAAAAATCCGTAGTATTATTGATGTAATTAATAAATTCCTGAATACTCTCAGTTTCCCCCTTCCATACTATTAATATGTCATCCAAAAAGCGTGTGTACATGGACATGCGTTTGAAGTATTCACTGGTAAATATAAATTGATTCTCCCATTCGAGCATGACCATGTTTGCAAATATAGGTGCACATGATGCACCCATTGCAACTCCCCTGGTCTGTCTGAATGTTTCTCCTAGGAATTCGATATAATTATGATCCAAAATAACTTCCATCATGCTCATAATCAACTGAATTTTGTCCCATGTACATGCTGAATATTTTGTCAAGCTCTTACTAAAAAATTCCAAGCCTATATCCCTAGGGATACACGAAAAAAGATCTTTTACATCTATCGTGATGAAAGTAATATCTTCGTCCCATATATCATGTTTCAACATATTTAATAAATTCCACGAATCCTTAAGAAGATGCGGGACTTTATCATAGATGTGTTTGGTCCAATGGTCCACTACTACTCCCAAATTAAATGTTTTAGACTTGGACCCAGAAATAATAGGTCTGTATGGTGGCTCCTGTACATTTTTATGTATCTTCGGGATCCCTATAATGTGGGCCAGTATGGGATATTCATTCCTGACAAAATTATATAGGTCTTCGTTAATTCTATTGTCCAGTAGATACTCCTCGATAATCAAATCTATCCGTCTATGTCCTATGTTAATCTGATTCCTGGAAATGGCTTCATAATTACCTGACTCAAATAGTATGTCATGGATTTTTTGTTGATACTCACAAGTGTATGTTATCATAATCCCCCCTCCCTTGTCGGGTTTCATTATTCTAATTTCATTATTAGACATAATA
Organism: Protopterus annectens; assembly: GCF_019279795.1. NCBI lineage: Eukaryota > Metazoa > Chordata > Ceratodontiformes > Protopteridae > Protopterus > Protopterus annectens. The sequence continues at coordinate 57,126,769 of NC_056730.1, read as the reverse complement.
TCCAATAATATTCTCCTTTCTTTCTTGGTTAAGTTGTCTTGGTGCAAACATGATGGTTCTACTCCTTTCATAATCCTATTGTAAGTCGCATATATATCTCTACTAACTGCTTGTTCATACAAGGTCACCTGAGTGTTGTTTGGAGGGATGAATGTACTTTTCTTCACCAACTTTTTTGTGTAGCCTATCCCAGATCCGTCAGTATCCTTAAAGTGCAAGGCCAAATTTAACCTCCGACAATATAATTTTACTTCTTTTATCACATCGAATAAATTAAATTTTCCTGTTGGTATATATTTCATCCCTTTGCTAAACAAAGTAAACAACTCTTCCTGAATATCTAAACTAGTATAGTTGTATACCATAAATCCTTTAAAATTATATATCTTAGGATTTTTAACTGATATATTAGTATCTGTGGGTACCAGACCATACTTGTAACAGATCTTATCACTGTCAGACCCACCGCAATATATATTGTCCTTTTTCCTATTGTTATCAATTAATACCTTTGTTGAAATCTCTTCGGTGCTGGAAAAAATCGTCCTCCTTGAAAATTTGCTTGGCCATCCTGTCTAGAATATCCACGTGTCCTTCCACTATACCCAGGGTGGTCATGATTGGTTTCATTCCTACCTTGTGGCCATATATATGCTCTACCTCCCCTATATAATTCTGTATCTCTCTTGATTTTATTCAATTTCCTATTGTAAATGGTTTTGATTTTATAACTAGCTGTCTGAAATTGTTTATAATATAGTTCTTGCCATGTATCAAATTCATTATCCATAGTAATCTCATCATTCAATTCTTCCAACTCTTTAAATAAATTAGCTATTTTCTCATCATTATACTTCATCAACATTTTTATATACATGTTGCCAAACACATCAAACAATTTATTAAAATCATTCTTTGCAGTACTATTATATTCAATCCCTAGGGGCAATTTAAAGAAGCGCAACCCTTTGGGTACAATTTTAATGTTAATGCACTTCTCCAAATATAAGTTGTCTAATTTTACACTTTTAAATTGTGTAAGCTTTTTGCCCATAAGGAAAATTTTATTTCTCAAACCATTCATCTCTCCATTACTTGCAAAATTATCATATCTATTTTCATTTTGTACATCTGTATCAAACACAAATTCGTCATTCAAAAAATTTTGCATTAACTTGTTGTTATTTTCTCTACCATTCTTAGATACATTTCTGTCTGATTTTTCTTTATCAAAAACATCAATGTTAGGGCTAAGCACAAAGTCTTTAAACGCCGTACCTGTATTCATTTTAGTGGCGTTCTTTTTGGTCGCTTTAGAATACGTTTTATTTTTGTCCCATACCTTAGGTTTAGCTCCCATTCTTTCAGTCTCCTTGCGATGGTGAAAAACACTAAAGTCAAAAGTAAAATCAGTTTCTGAAAGTAAATTTTCACCCATGTCCTTGACGTCGATAGTCGTAGTAGACCTGCCTGTTTGGGCGATATTATTGCTGCCTGGTTGTTGTCCATTTGGTATATCCCCCAAACTGTTTAGTTCTACTCGCTCTGCTAGGAATGGAGGTGTAGTTGTCACATAATTCTCTCGTTGCAGTGAGCTGGTGGAATTACCAGCCTGGATAGAAGTGATAAGCTTCCCTACCAAGTCCAACAACTTGTTCACATCCGCCTTCAGCGTCGTCTCTTCCGCTCGTAAAGAGGCATACTCCGCTCCACACAATGAAGTGTCAGCCTGTACTGGATCAGTCATACTGCAACTAATAACCAACGTCCGATGTCACCAACTAGAATAAGATGTAATCCAATACCACGCACTCGAGTGGAAACAGGAGCAAAATCTCAGAAATGTTGTTAAAGCAAATCTTCAATTTATTCACACAGCACAGATAAAAAATCCAACACAGTGTATACGAACACGAATTAATGTAACAGATGGTTTAGCGCTTTCATCTGACAAGTGCAGATTTCTTCAGAACCATTTTTTACTCACTCTCATCAGTTTAAATATCCAATTTTTTGGCGCCAAAACCTTAATTAGTAAATGTATGCATATTCCACCAACAGCACTTTCCTCTCCTCATATGTTTACATTTATGTACATGCAAATTCCCCAATGTATGAATGACTAACATACATATTTGCATGTAAATAAATGTAAATATATGAGGAGAGGAAAGTGCTGTTGGTGGAATATGCATACATTTACTAATTAAGGTTTTGGCGCCAAAAAATTGGATATTTAAACTGATGAGAGTGAGTAAAAAATGGTTCTGAAGAAATCTGCACTTGTCAGATGAAAGCGCTAAACCATCTGTTACATTAATTCGTGTTCGTATACACTGTGTTGGATTTTTTATCTGTGCTGTGTGAATAAATTGAAGATTTGCTTTAACAACATTTCTGAGATTTTGCTCCTGTTTCCACTCGAGTGCGTGGTATTGGATTACATCTTATTCTAGTTGATAACCTCAAGCTTGTTCAGGTCTAGATTGAGGAGGATCCACATTTCTGATCCATAAAGGAGAATTGGCAATATCAGTTCCTGGAAAAGGTGAATTTTGGTGTTGACAGAGATGTGTGTCCTCTTTCACAGGCACCACTTGAGCGAGGCAAATGCTGACATGGCTTGTCTGATCCTGCTATGAACTTTAATTGTTCAAGACACCTTCTTCTCCTGTTCAGCTTTTTATGTAGACATAATAAACACAAATGAAATAAAACTCAAAAGAAGCAAAAAACATCCACACCAAAAATAACAATCAAAGCCACTTTATTTCAGGATTCTGGTTCCTTGGCAGTTCATCTTATATTCTGGGAGAAAAGAACAAAATGATGAAAGGTTATTTTTTTGTAACCGAATTTTCACCATTTTTGAGTTCATTAGAGACGTTGGTAAGGGATTTGTGGCATTTAGTATGCCAGGATGTACAGGTGGGAAATTTATTTCCTAAATATGTATGTTTTTCTTATGGGAGATACAGCAACTTAAAGGAGCTGTTGAATTTTAATCCAGGAATTTTGAATAAGGGTAACCTGGTGGGAGCTAAGGCATGTGGGAGATATAAAATTTGTTCAAGGATTAGGAAACATTTCAAAAGCAAACTTCACATTACTTAAGATGGAGGTGGAAAGTTTCAAAGCCCCCATGCTAAAGGATAATGCTGTCCAAGCTGCAAAATCCTTTACTAATGCATTCTACGGGCACCTACAAGAATGCATGGATTATGCTATCCCAAGCAAAACCAAGACTCACTCCTCCAAAAGAGGAAACCAGCCTGGTGGACCCCTGCCATAAACAAGCTATACAATAGGAGGAGGAAACTAGTACAGAAAAGAGTAAAATCCCAAGAAGGGAAGACATCCCTGATCATTATCAGCAAGAAACTACAATCCCTCTTAAAATCGTCCAAGGCGAGCTTTGAATGAAAACTTGCCAAGGACTCCAAAGATAACCACAAGGCATTCTTTAGCTATGTCAAGAATCTAAGTGGCAATGTTCAGATCTGCTTGGAGTTAGTGCAGAATGGCACAAAATACACTGAACCAACCGATATTGGCAACATCCTGGCAGACAGGTTCAGTGCAAACTTCACCCCCCTCTCACCCCCAAAAGGGCCCATAACCATGCCAGAAGAATGAAGAGCCTTGAGTCCAACCCAGAATTGATGGATATGCTCCACCTAAAGAAAACCTTATCCCCTCAAGCCACACACTCTAGGGATCTAAACCTCACCACAACAATAAATAGGACGTGCTGGAGGGACAGATTCCTGTCCCAGAGACTTCCCATGCTTTGGAACAAGATTCCAATCTACATTAGGCAGAGCTTCTCGTTAGCACTCTTCAAGAGAAACCTTGACGAGTGGATGGGAAACAGAAAGTTTATCCCAGGGATCACTTCAGTGGCTCTGCTGGACAGAGGCACAGGGAACTAATCTAAGGCAGTGGCGAAATCCAACACATTCTGACTAGGCTTATAAATGCCTTCGGGCAGATAGCCTAGTACCTACCTATGAACCTATGAACTTGATGGGGGAGAAAAGTAATGGGTGGAAATATGTAGTTATGGAAGGATTCAGTTGTGAATCTTATGGGGTTGTATATATACTTGGGTGTGGATGTGAGAACACCAAGCGGTATATCGGTCAAACTAAGTGTAAAGTCAAGGTGAGGATTATGGAGCATCTGGGTGATATTAGAAAATCTAACATGAATAGTCCTGTAGCTGAACATTTCTCCATAGCACATGGGGGTTCCAGTGATAGTTTTTTCTTTAGTGTGGTGGCTCGTCCCCATTTATTTAGAGGGGGCAATTTTAAACAGGAACTGGATAGGCTTGAACGTAGGTTGATTTTAAATTATAGAACCTTGTTCCCCAGGGGTATGAACTTGGATGTCAATTTTGTTTTATAATGTATCTTATGACTATTAAGTAATAAAAATGTTATAATGATAACAATGAAGGTAATTTAGATTTAATTTCAGAAGTTTTGTGTTGAATTTGTTGTAGAAATTATAATAAATGTTAATGTAGTGTGGTTGAATAAGGACACTGCCCTTGTAGGGTTAAAGTATTTAATAGTACAATTGAATAATTATTTAATTGTTCTGATGGGTCTACTGGGGTTTGTATAAATGTGTTCATTTTGTGGGGGTAAAGTATTCCTTGAAGGTGAACTGCCGAGGTATTGCAGCCGTTTTGACAGCTTTTCATGTAGGACAGATGTCCAGACAAATTAAAACTCAGATTTTTGAGCATATGAATGATATCAGAAATGGCCACCTGTCCAATGTATTATATAAGCATGTCCAGAGACATCGATCTGCTGTGTTTAATATCACTTTTATTGACAGGATTAATCTAGCTTCATGTAATAAGTTAGTTTGGCATGGCATCCTGAATAATAAGGAATATTCCTGGATTGTGAGACTGAGGCCTTTATTTTCACCAGGCATAGTGAAGTGATGATGTCTCTTTAAATGGTTGGTGATTTTCTAATGGTGTTCTATCACTTGTATATTTTAATGTGGCATTGTTGTTTGGAATGTTAACACTGATGAAGGCATGGAGTTGCTGAAACTAGTCTGTTCCGTATTGAAATAATACTAAATAAATGGTTTTGCTGATCTGAAGTGCTGGCTGCTGTTGTTTGTATTCATCATCTGCCTTAGCACTTGGCTGTACTTGCATGGGATTTTGTATTCAGTGACTGATTTATACCATTCGGGATTTGAATCCTGTTTATTAGGCTTTCTTCATTGATTTTTGTTTGAAGACATCACTTTGTTTTTCACCATCATGGCTTTTTGTTTATAACTTTTCAAGATTATTTGTTTGCTTCTGGGAATCCTCCATTTTCCAGGTGATATAGACTTGCTCATTTTGTTCATTTTGGTTCTGTAGACATTATGAGCTGCTTGATGAACATTTAACAGGAGAACATTTTCTTAAGAAGATGGTTTAAGGGTTGTTTGTTTGTGAATACACCTGTTTTTGTTTGTGGCTAAAATTCAGACCCCTCCTTCTTTTTTCAAAGTAGTGCCTTCCTTTGAACTTGTGCTATAGAGTGCTACACAGATTGCTGCTTTGTGTTATTACATACATTCAAGTTCATAGGTTCATAGGTAGGTACTAGGCTATTGGCCCTAGGGCCTATATAAGCCTAGCCAAAAAGGTACCCTGGCTTTTGCCACCCAAGAAAATTATTTTCCTGTGCCCCCATCAAGCAGAGCCACAGAGGTGATCCCCGGGGTGAATTTCCTATTTCTCATCCAATCATCAAGATTTTTCTTGAAGAGTGCTAATGAGGAACTTTGTTTGATATAGATAGGTAGTTTGTTCCAGAGTATGGGAAGTCTCTGGGACAGAAATCTATCCCTCCAGCATGTTCTGTTTATTGTGGTGACAAGGTTTATGTCCCTAGAGCTTGTAGCTCGAAGGGATTGTTTTTTCTTTAAGTGGAGCATGTCCAATAGCTCTGAGTTTGACATAGCTTTGTATGTTAGGCAGAGATTGCCTCTGAGTAGGTGATATGCGATGGAGTAAAGCTGGAGTTTTTTGAGACGGTCTACATAGGGTGTCTGTTTGAGGCTGGTAATCCTCTTTGTGAGGTATTTCTGCGGCCTTTCAAGTTGTTGTAGATGTCTTGTGAGGTACATACCAAAAAGAGTGTTGTACTCTACAGTGAGTCTAATGAGTGATGAGTAGAGGGGAACAACGGCCTCTTTTTTCCTGGATAAGAAACCTTTTGTGATGAGATATGCCACGTAGAAGGATTTCCTGACTACTGTGGCGATGTGATTATCAAAGGAGAGACTACTGTCCATCTGTGTCCCAAGGTCTCTTATCACACGTTCAGTGTTAAGTAGACTACTACCAATGTGGTAGCTCATGGGTACAGAGTTTTTACCAAAGGGGATGACAATGCACTTTTTGGCATTGTGCTTGAGGCCATGGCTTTGACACCAAGCATCTGTCTCAGTGAGGCCCTTTTGTAGGATATCCACATCATTAGGAGTTTCGATTATGGCTCCTAGTTTGCCGTCATCTGTGAACTTTGTTAGCCAAATACTTTCTGTGTTAGCATGTACTTCAGAAAAGTAGATACCAAACAGGAGAGGATCCAGGACTGAACCCTGTGATACTCCACTTGTCACTGGTCTGAAGTCAGATTTGAAGTCTGGGAGCCTATTGCACATTATTTTAATCAGGTTGCTGGAATTATTATGTGAATCATCCCATTATGGATTTGTTGGGTTTAGTAAGCTGTTTGGCTCCTGAGAAAGATGACATCTGTATTTTTGAGGACTTGGAGAATGTTTCTGTTTCCAGTGCAGGTACTGTGCATGACCTTTCTGTTACTTCTGTAGATGCTTTTAAAAAGTTATCTGCTGCCATTAAGAATTTACAAACAAATGTTTTGCACCTTGAATTATTTAAAGCTTATAATTTAAAGGGGTTGTCACAACAGGGCCTAAGGGTTTGTATACAACCATTGGTCAAACAAACAGATGAAAAATTAATCACTGAATAGTATCAGGCCAACAAGCAGTATCTAAGATTCTATTGCCCTTTTATGAGAGAACATTGGCTAAATCAATTGCAGCGGTATGTAAGCTTTGTAAAGAAGTGAGGCAGTTTCAAATGTATGATTCCTTCCAGGAACATGTTTCTAAGTTAACTAAAGATTTAATGTCCCTGGAAAAGGAACTTAAGGAATGTAAACTTAAAACATTCAAAAGGGTTACAAAAGACTACGCTAACTGTAGAGAATTTACTGCACAAAAATCTGTTACATTTTCTGAGAATGATGATCAATCCCAGGCCAAGGGGAAAAGGAAAAAAAAAAACAAGTCTATTCTAAAAAAAATCTGACAACACTCCAGAAACATCATCTGAGGATTCTTCTTCAGCCAGGGAAACTGATGTTGAGTCTGTAAATAATTGTCTGTTGGCTATAAGGAGGAATGTGGTTAACCCTTTGGAATTAGGAGAAGGGCTGGGTGTAAACAGTTGAAAACATATGGATGTTTTATTATGGCTGATAGTCCTGAACTAGGATGCAGTTCTAATGTGCACAATATCTCTTTGATGTAATGAATTTCCTTGGGCCAGTAAGCCCACTTCTCACCAGCACTCCCATGACCTCGGAACAGAGGCAAACTGTCATCCCTGCTCCTCATGACATATTTCCAGATATCATCCAACAGCCTAACACCACTAAAAAATAGGTAACATAGTGAGAAGAACCTGGCACCCCTTCATATAAATTCTCTCACTGGACATTTCTGGCCATAATTGGGTGCACTCTTGAAATTTATAAACATAGGTTTCCTATAAATTCCTGAAGGCATCCCATTAATCCCCCTGATCAATTCCACATCCAAAAATATAGCAGAATGATAGTCACATGTGAAAGAGAATTCCAATAAAGGGGTAATTTCCTTTAAGTACAATAAAACTTGTTCTAACAAATGCTGAAGGTCATTACAAAAAAACACTTTGTTAAACTTGTGGGTAGACTATATATATACCCCATATTATATCTTTAATTTTTACAATGTCAATAAAGGGAAAAAAGAAGCAACTGTAATTAAAACAATTTTGTTCGTTAGTAGTCACGGTGGTGCAGCAGTTAGTGTTGCCGCCTCACAGCAAGAGGTTCTCCGGTTTAATCCTTGGCTGGGGTGCCTTCTGTGCGGAGTCTGCATGTCCTCCCTGTGGTTGTGTGGGTTTCCTCCGGGTGCTCCGGTTTCCTCCCACATCCCAAAGACATGCTATAGGTGGATTGGACACTCCAAATTGGCCCTAGGTGTGACTGTATGCATGTGTGTGCCTTCTGTGGAAGGTTGGGCGCCAGGCTGGCAATTCAATACTGTAAAACTAGACTGCCAATCATGAGCAGACAGGTGATCTGCTGTGGCAACCCCTAACCGGGAAAAGCCAAAAGAAGATTCATGATATAAATTGTGTGTTCATTTGTAAAGCAATTTTATATATTGTGCATTCAGGAGTATTTTAAATGTTGGGGGAGTCTTTTCAGTGAATATTGTATGTGTTAATGACATTAAGTAAACAGATGCCTGTTTTTTAGTTGTCTTAGGCTGCTGGGATGGTGGTGATAGTGGGGTGCAAAAGTGTACTGATTATATTATATGTAGAACTAAGATGATAATTTCCATTGTTTTGTATAAGGGTGGATGTCTAGATAAATGTCATTTGCTTAAGCAATAAACACATTTTTTTATAAGTAAATAGGCTTGAAAAATAAGACAAAATAATAAAAATCATGAGAAATGATAAGCTTCTTGTATCTGGAAAAGCATTAGTTTTTCCATTAGCAAATGTTCTCAATAAGAGACAAGTGTCTCCATCTGAAGACAGAAAACAAAAGGAATTCTGTACATTCTCTTATGAGTGAAATTTGCAAAGATTCATTCATGGATCTGGAAGTTGTTAGCTCTTTTTATCTTATTGTTGACTACTTTTATATAAGGACAAGATATCTCCAGTGCAAACAATTAATATTGAGAGTTCTGAGCATTCTCTGCTGAGGGAAATGGAAAATGTAAGGTACAATGACAACATACTCAGTGAAAATAAAGTTTAAATTATAGAAAGTTAATAGAAAATGGTGGCATCAGCTGCAGCCTTACTACTTTAGCACATTTAATAGAACAGTGCATAATTTTGTTATATATAAGTAGCCAGTATATCTTCTCTTAGACCATACAAGCTGGGAGGGAATGGAAATAAGAAAAGAACAAACAGCAATCAGTGTAAGTTGGAACACAGGCTGTAACTTGCACTTTAGCATGGGTAACCTTAATTTTAGATTATGTTATGCCTGTATACACAGTGGTTCATTTGGGATAATAATTCCTATCTGAGGGGTTTAACATCATTTGTTGAAAATGTATATAGTTTTGTATGTTCTTTTCTAAGTTAATAGATGATGGAGGTATTCTGAAAATGTGTTTAGTTTTTTGTTTGAAAGGTTTTATTTGCAGCAAAATGTCTTGCGAAATATGGCATGGATTCAAATGAGGATGAGCAGAAACAACTGTATAAGAGATCAGTCTGTCAAACATTATTGTGTGTATATAAAATAAAAGTTAAAAAAATACATTAAAAATGGCATGTATAATAAGTGGAAACAATAGTGTTTTATCATAATGGCTCCTATATCCCTATTATGTTGGAATGTAAAGAGCCTTACATGTATAGACAAAAAAGTGAAAGTCTTGATTTATATTAAGAAATGCAGAGTGCAAATAGCAATGCTGCAGGTGACTCAGTTGGAAATAAATGAGCATGGGAATTTAACAAAAAAAATGATTTCAGGATGGATATCAAGCAGAATATCAGGGACAAAAATAAAAGGTAGTAATAATACTGGTTGCTAGAAGGGCTTCGGTAGTGGTAGAAGAGGAAAAAAGAAAATGATGGCAAATTTGTGGTAGTAAGGAGATATTGTGACGAGAAGATTAGGTTGAGATACACTTATATATCACCAAAAATGGCTATATGGAGCTTATGAAAATTTTGGGAGAAATAATCAGCTTTCAACAGAGAATATTGGTTATAGTTTGAGACTAGAAATTGATTTGAAATAATTTAAAATTTGTTTGAATGGATGTGCACTAGAAAAAAGGCAAATAGGAAATTGCTAAGGGGAATTTTCTATGAATTTGCAACTGTTTTCCCCATCCTATAATCCTATTTTAACATCCAAGTAATTAATCCTCTCTCTGTTAAAAGCAGTGGTAAATTAAAAAAAATGTAGTAGTGTGATATAAATAATTAATGAATGCCTTTATAGTGTTTTCTGAACCTTCCCAAATGATAAAAATGTCATCCAAAATATTTTTAAAAGTTTTATATATTTCCAAAAGTCAAAATTAAATATGAATTTCTTCTCCCAACTTAGCAAGACAAAATGTGCAAAAAGAGAGGTGCAACCCACTTCCATGGTGACACATCTAATTTGTCGGAAGGTTTCACCTTAAAAAAATATAATTATTCTCTAGTTCTACCTTAATAAGTTCCAAAACAAATTAATACCCTAGCATTTTACAAAATGAAAAATATTCAGGCTAGCATAAAAAAGCCTAATCCCTTATCTAAAGGAATATAGGAAAACAAATCTACTATGTCAATGGTGAGGAAGTCTATATTATCAGAAACAAGATCATGGGCTAACCTTCCCAAAAATCCCATTAATCTTTATTCATGTGTGGTTACATATTCATGGTAATTTTTAAGAGTCTGTCTAAGAAAACAGCAATGGGGAGGTCTTCGATCCATTATCTGCTACTATAGGTCTAAAGAGTGAATTGGTGGTACCTTTGTTGATTTTAGGGATTCCAAAAAAGTATGGAATCCTAGGTTTTGCTACTTGAAAAAAAATCTTAATTTTTAGGGGCAGTTCTAGCGTCCATAAGTAAATCTTCCAATATAAGGTCAATTTTGTGATAAGTGATGTTAATTCTGTTCCTTGTTAATGGTATATATACATATATTGAATATTTTTATTTACTTCAATTTTAATAAGTATTTCATTCTAACATAAATATATATATATATATATATATATATATATATATATATATATATATATATATATATATATAAATTATACATTTAAACATTTTTATAACAAACATTTTTAACATATTTAATAACAAGTGATATTCATGTTTTCAGTGGATATACTGAAGTTTTTTTTTGTTTTTGTTTTTGTTTTCTTTGGTAAATACAATAACAAATCATCCAGTTTTTTATGTTGTAAGTAGAGCATGGTTTGGTATACTTTAAACAGTTGGAATTTAGTGGGTTATCCAACATTCTATTTATTCCATTGTTAGCTTAACAAGCATTGTCAACAATATTTTTGTATGAATGCACGTATTCTTATTATATATTTGTATTTCATGTCATCTTTTTATAGCAAACAAAGTTTTAAATGTAAAGTTACACATGTAAGAAAAATGAATGAACTGTTTTTCTTTAATAGTATGTTTCTTTAATAGGTTGATTGGTTTCACTTAAATAATTTTGCAATGTAGAGCAATATAAAGGGATGTTCTTGAACTTAAATCTTATTCTGATGAGTCCTAATTAAAACTGGACAAAAGTGCTTAATCTTTAAGTGTTGTAACAAATGAAGTGTTTTACACCTTGTTTTACTTTGGACCTCCATCTGTGTGTAACATGCTGCCTGCATACCACCATTTTATTGGTTTCAAGTTCATTTTAGGTGGCTTTCACCCATTTATTTTTGTTTATTGCAACTGGGGACATGTTTTTTGAGAGTGTGACAAGTTGGAAGTTTTAAAAAAATACTTACAGAGTATTCTGTCTGGTGTATTGGGGGAGTAATTGGCTGTAACTAAGGAAATGATACTTTTCAGCTGGAATACAGGACCTGAATTGCTTAGACAAAGTAAGGCCTTATTAAGTTTAATTCTGTTGGCTGCCAAAAAGCAATTACGAGTAAATGGATATCAAAATCTAAATGCACTTTATATTAAATATTGAATATAAGGATCTTTAGAAAAATAAAGGAGCAAATAACATAAAAATAAATGAAATGTGTGGAAACAGTACATGTAGTAGATTAATGTTCACGAGAAGGTGTGAGGTTTAAGTAAAAGCAGGAATTGATTGATTTTTGCAATGTTGGACTGAAAAATGTCATGTAACATATAATGTGGGTAAAAGGAAAAATGTTGCTATGGTTTATTTTCCTTTTTAATAATGCTGTGCATATGTCTTAAATGGTATTTAATGAAGGTGTTAAAAATAAAAATTAAAAAAAAAATTGTGTATCTTCACCTTCTCAAGTGTGTGCCATGCTGTTGTCATGGTAGCAGATTCATTGTTTGTACCATCTGCTCAGTGCATAAACACAAATAAATGATCAGTGTTAGAAATATGTAGTGGCAAGATGAAGCCATGTAAATTCAAGAGGTAGTTGGACATTTGAGAACATGCAAATCTTCTCCCCAAGCTATAAGAATAATTCATAGTGCAGTAGATATGCTATTAATTCCTTTTTAGTTCCAGGATGGTCATACTCTCCTGAAAAGAATAGACTATGTTTATACTAAACAGACTGCACACTTTCTGCTCTGACTGTGCTGAAGCCTGTATACCAGATTATTTTCTTAAATAAGTCCCCACCTTCTCACCGTTGAAGAAATACAGCATTTCACATAGAATGCTGAGAAAACAAACTGTTAGAAAAAGTTGATACACCAGTTTCAGGCATTAAGATTAGATTTAAACAACTGACTCTGAAACGAAGCCTTCAGTTGAATCTGGAATAAATACAAAATTCCTGAAATGTTGGAAACCACCAGCATTGTTATCAGCTTCCAAAAGGAGGTTAAGTCATCATATGAAAATGTTTGCCATAAAATGCAGAATGAATTGATCATACTTATTCTGATAAACCAACTTCTATTCTTGGAAAAAAATCCAACAAAATCTAGTTTATGATTAAAACTGTCTTGGAGACAACAGATAATATGTTCATTTTTTTGCAAAGCCTAAAATGCTTTGAAAACAATATATGGACCTGTTACAACTTCAGCAGCCTCACTAAAAGTATTTGCTCTATTCATTTTAAAGTATCATTGCAGTAACCAATGAGATTTAACTGGCCCACCACATTCATTAATACACTGAAGATTTTAAATAACTAGATGACAATCAGTATTATCTAAAATGGCTATAAGAAAAGCTAGTATAATATCTGAATTCAGGAAAGAAAGGATATATCTGCATCCCTGCCTTATTCTCCATATTCATATCAGTCTTAACCAAAGACTTCTTTCCCACTGAAAATAACACAAACTACATAATGCAGCTAATGATATTTAGAAAATGAGCATCCTTTACATTGCTACCCTGACTGGAGAATAAGTGTTCTCCAGCAAGGTGTTACTGTACGGGTAATGCCTACTGAAAAACAAGTTTGCCACTTCACAGCAACATATTAAGCTGCAGTGAAGCTTGGACAGTTTAAAAACAAAATGGCCACCATTTTTTACAATCCCTAAACAGTGCATTACTTAGCATCTTGCAAACAACTATTCAGAGAATAGGCAAGTGATTTGCCTACCTAAGAAACCACCCATTTCTCCTGGGGAAAATTGACTTAAAAATATTTAGCAATGGATCTTTGTGTCACCTTTGGGAAAATAATTTATCAAGTTTTTGTGAAATGTGGCCAATGAGAGAATGTCAAGATACATATACACAATGGGGTTATCATCACCACCAATGAAAGTGAAATATTTTAAGCATTTGTTTTGAAACATTCCACATAGGCATGAACATTCTCACTGAAGTCAGTGACTCACAGATGTTAAATCCACAGAAATAACTATTGTGCTTTCACCTTTAAGTCCCAAAGCAAACCCCCTTCAATCTGAAAATTAATTATTCAAACCAGCACAGTCAATGATTAAGATTCTATTGTGGTTAAATGGAAATTTGCAAGCAGATGCAGAAGGCATACCTAAATAAAGTAGAGATGGACATGAGAACTTGGAAGGCATTGGGCATTCAGTAATGTCAGTGGTACAACAAATTCATTCATGAGGTATCCTCTTTTGAAAAGAATCACTTTGATTCTGTGACTAAGACATGCATGTGCAATAAGGGGAACTCAATCTAGTTAGCAGTTTTCTCACATGGACGCATTTTCTAATTTTAGTCGATGGACCAGTAATTAAGGACTGGATTACTGAATCACCACTGATTTCATATAATTGCCTTTAAAATAAAAGAATTTGTAGACACAATGACAGTTACTTTTTTCTTGTGCAGGGTTTCCACCTATATACTATACTTGAAATTATAACAGGAAAGGCATAGGCTGTTTGCTAATATTCATCTTCACGTGCATAATAATCAGACATGGTAATTACAATTGTCAATGATCTGATCTCTTTACCAAGAAAATAAATGGACTGTTTTACCTAACTGATGTCTGTATCATGAAGCCACCCATGTTTTACATCTATTGTTTCTGGATAAAGGTTTGAGAAGCCCATCTCTGTAAAAACTGATACTGTGAGATGAAACGATGAAAGGGTGCATTCATGGAGTTACAGAATAACTTTGTTTATCTTGTGGGAATTTTGCAACCCACAACATCTCTGCAGAGAGAAATGATTTGCATTATCCACTTAAATGTAATCACCCTTGAAGTCTTTAGTAAAGGAACATGTAGTTTAGCTGAATGCAACAATCAAAATCAGTTGAAATTAATTAAGATTTGCAGAAATGGGCTCTGTTAAAGATTATTATTTCCGATATTTACTTTTATTATAATACAACTGATCAAAGAAAAAATATAAAGAGTGATGTGGTAAAACAAGATTGCAAAGCCGTTCTCTTGAAACACAGCTTACAGCTACAGTATTTGATATATTAACCATTTGTGCAACACGTTAAAATGTTTTGACAATTCACTAAGGCTCAATTATCAACATAACACATAAAAATTGTTCCATATAATGTTAATCTGAACTAATACAATCTATGGCTGACATATTTAATAACATCTTATAAAATATGTGAGAACATATATGGTTCAATAATTCAATTAAACCATTTTCAACCTGAGCGAATGACCTTCGTTTTAAATTATTCTAATATTTGATCAGAAGTAATGTTATTGTTCTCTTCATAACAAACATTGCACTTAGACACATTCATAAGCCATTCAGAGATATTTAAAATGGATGTGTTCATAGCAGTGGTAGAGGCATTACCTTGTCCATTCCCTTCAGAATTTTGTCCTTGAAAAAAACGCTGCAACACAGGTGGTGTGCCAGAATTTATATTATTGGATCCATGATCCGGACCCTCCAGCTGAGAAATTCTGGCATTTAACTGCCCCATTTTCTGGGTCAGCTGTTGAATAAGTTGTGTCAGTAGTCCCACTTCCATGGGAGCCCCTCCATAATGGGCTAATGGTGGAGGCCCACTGTTTCCACTAGAACCAAGTGAGGAAACAGACTGCGTAACCAGGAACCAAACACAAAACCAGATAAAAATAAAAAAGTCCAAGTGACCACAGCAGGTCCACACCAGAATAAAATGTTTCCTTTTATTCACCAGTAGATTAAGCGCTTTCATCAGCTTATAGCTAAAGACTTCATCAGAATCTACTCAAGCATACAGAAAGGTAACTTAAATATTTACAAAACACACCACCTCACCAATTAATCAATTGTTACTTAAAAAGATATACATTGAAAAATTAATTAGACACAGTTCAATCCTTCAATGAGAACCCCCCCCCCTTTTTTTTGGCTGATAGAGTCCATTTAAGAGGTTGCCTTATTCAAGTACCTGTTGCAGATTGAATATTTTTAAACCATAAACCTAACTGGCCTTTAAAATAAATCATATCATTAGCGTCTCTTACATTTTGGTAATAATTCCCAGCTCTATATTAAAAATATCTAACAAAAGGCAATTTAATCAAAATATTTTTATTCCCGGCATTAATATTAAGATCCATAAAATGTATACCCAGCAAGGCACCCAAAACGTCATCAATGAAACACTGAAGTATCAAAATTAGATCCAGCCTCAATAATCTATTGGCGATTGACTAAAGCGATACGTTTACGAGTCATTTTAACATAAGTTAAATAATCATATCCGGTATCTGCCTCTTAAATGCATTTTGTACACATTCTAATCTCCTTAGCTGGGAGATGCCTAGAACACTGAAAGAGCCATCATATTTAACAATAGGACATATACCAACTGTATATAGCTTAACCATTACACTGCTATCCCCGGTTGAAAGACTATGAAGAATATTCTGTATTAGGCAATAACACTTCCTAGTAGTATCATTAGTATTCACATCAAATGTTAAGGAGGTGTCTACTAAAATACCCAAATCTTTCATCAGAGTAGTCGAATAGCAAGCATGGTGATCCACTGCAGTCAAACTTTATATCATGGGGAAATTTATTAAGCCAAAACTCGACTGGAGGATAGACAGTCACTCTCAAATAGTAAGGGTCCCTGCGGTGTACCTTTACAAACAGTCTTAGATGCAAAACACTGATTTCAAATTTTAAGTCTGCATTTTCTACCTTATAAGAAAGTTATTACCCATCCTAAAACACAGGTATTGATGTTTGCCTAAGTAAAACATAAACAAAAAACACATGAGGGATGGAATGAAAGACCTTGGCCAAATTCAAAAACACAGTATCTATAACCAAGCCATTGACTAATGAATTTACAACATAGCCATAAAAATAAATTAACTTTGATAGAGGGGATATACCAGAGATAATCCCATGCTGTAATATATCAGTGCTGAATTTAAACTTATGTTTAAAAGAGAAGCCTTTTTTCTACTCAAAACATTCCCCAGAATACAAGTGAGGTTAAAAGGCCTTTAATTGTTAATAGCATGGCTTGTGTTACTTTTTCAAATTGGGATGATGATGATAGCCTTTTTACTTTTATCAAAATCTCTGAAATAAATATTTTAAATTTGGATGTAAGTTCTCAGTAATCCCTCTCAAAAAAGAGGCCATTCAAACCACCTGGACTAGAAGATGAATTTGTCTTAATACCTTTAAGGGCTTGCTTTCCATGATCTTCATGCACGTCAATATATCCTAAAAGCAACAAATTCCTTTTTTCCAAAAAAAGAAAAGAAATAAAGAAAAAATACTCAAAACTATATCATCTGTAACACAGAGATGAGAAAGGCTTTGGGGGAGTCCGAATCCCTTTTACCTGCACAGCTGTTGTTTAATTTATTTGCAATGATTAACAATAATGATACATCTTACTCTGTGCACTGACCTAACCTGTCATTCATATTTATTATTGTCATGTTACTAGTTCGTTTACTCATCAGGCTAACCTTCTACATATATTACAGAATTCTCCTCAAGCACATTTTACCTCCTGGCATAAAGCAAATAGTTATATTACTCTAATATTTCTTAAATACAGAAAGGAAAACAAGACTGCTCATCAGGGTAGGAAATATTTGAAAATAATGGGCCTTCATGCAGAATTCCTAGTTTTACTACTGCAGATGAGGGTCTGATAGCCAAAGGAAAGTCCGGTGTTTTCTCCCATGCTCCCTACACAAAGTCTGTTTGTCAGCCAGTCAGTGAAACTTCAATGTAAAATGCAACCTTGCAAAAATAAAAAATAAAAAAAAAACAGGTTTGTTACACATAAAACTAAATTCTAGATCAATCTGTAGATATATTTAAAACATAACAACTCGAAGTAAACTAAACGTCTTCAGTGTATTACTGATGATGTTGTATTTCCTGAGTAATGTTTACTGTGAGGGGGAAAAAAGCCCTAATTTAATTTTGAAATGTTTTTTATATAATACTTTCATACTAATAGGCCTTCCTACTAAAGTGTCTGTGGAATGAATATAGTTGTTGTTTTAATTGGATAACACATTCATCTATCATATTGGTATATGTGATGATATGTTTGTGTGTGTGTGTGTGTGTGGGTGTGTGTGTGTGTGTGTGTGTGTTTATGTGTGTTTATGTGTGTTTGTGGAATGTATGTGTGCATGTGTTTCTGGTGGTTGATTAGTTTTACTGGAAAACATAAATTTTAAATATACCTGCATTTGTCATTACTAGCATCAATTTCCTTTTTTCCAATTTTTGTGCAGGAGGCTAGGGTGTCGTATCAACAAGGAATTAATTTGGCAGTTAATTATTTATTTATTTTATTTTACATTTGTTGACTGGGATAGTTCGACTGGATATATGTCCATTTTCAGTGAGGCCCAGGGAGAAAAGCTCTAAGATAATAATGCACATTGAACATTTAGTAAATACTAGCTTCAAGCAGATTACAGTCACAAGCAATAGCAGTATTTAGCACATATAATACTAACTTATTATAAAACACTTTACAAAACATAACATTATTTTCAAAGTTATATATATATATAAAACATTACATTCAGGTTTAAGACACATTGAGCAGCAGTAATACAATTGACCGTTCCTGAAATGGAGTGGTAGAAAAAAGTTAGAAGTAGTTGTAGGTAAGGCACCTAAGAAATAGAGAGGTCACTAGTCAGGGTTAGTGCAAGGACATAACCAATGACATTTGAAGTATTTTTTTGAGTTTGTTTTTGAATTGAGTTAGTGAGGGTTCTAGAGTCAAGTCAGCTGGGAGTCTGTTCCATGTTTTTTCCAACAGAGTTGGCAGAGAGTCCCCAGCTGTGTAGCTGGATTTTTATGTTTGAACTAGGAGTCTAGTGGATGATTGCAGTGGCCAGGTGCTGGTGTAGGGGCTGATAATATTTTTTGGTGCAGGTGCATTTCTGGTTGGTAAAGGACTTTATGTGCCACTATTAGCTGGTTGAACTGCAATAGGCTTGGCAATTCAAGCCATCGTAGGCGATTTAGGTTGTGACAGTGGTGTGTCCGGTAGGCTGTGCCAGTAGCAAATCTAGCAATGTGGTTATAGCCGGATGATAGTTTATTAAGATCTGTTTTGTTTAAGATGGAGAATAGAGGTGAGGCGTAGAGAAGAGTTGATAGTAGATGGGAATGGGCAATTGCAGTTCTAGCAAGTGGGGTAAGGAAAGGTTTGATTCTGTAGAGACAGCCAAGTTTTTTATTAATGGTTTTGATAGTTTGATTGATGTGCACTTCAAACAATGGGTTGTTATCAGCTATGACACCCAGTAGTTTAGTTTGGGCTTCTGGGGAGATGATAGTGCTATTGTTAGTGGTTATGTTGAAGGATAGCAGGGGGTCCTGCATGCGGGGGAGAAGAGGAGCAGATTAGTTGTGTTGGGGTTTAGAATTAGATGTTGATTGGAGAGACATTTTTCCACTGTATTGAAGGTATTTTGGGTTAATGTGAATAAAGTAGCTGGTGAGGTGTCAGAACAAATCAAGGTGGAGTCATCTGCATATTGAATGCAGGTAGTATCTGGGATGACTAAATGAAGGTCATTGATAAAGATGGAGAAAAGAAGGGGTCCCAGTATTAAGCCCTGGGAGACTCCTAATGTGATGGGAAGGCAAGATGATAGCTTGTCCTGCCATAGGACTGTCTGTTGCCTGCCCTGCAGATAGGATTGAAACCATTGGAGTGCATGGTTGTTTAAGGAGAAGGCCTTCAAGGTATTTATAAGCATTTTGTGGTCAACCATCTCAAAAGCCTTGGATAGATCTAGAAAGAGTACTGAGGATAGTGTGTTATTATTGTGGTCGTGGTTAATGACATTAGAGAAAAAGAGGAAGGAAGAAGTATACTGTGGTGTGGCTTAAAGCCATGCTGAACATTGAACAACAGCTTGATCTGTGTGCGGTGTAGTGGATGAGCTGTATGTGTACACACTTCTCTATAATTTTAGCTAGAGGTGACAGAATAGCTATAGGTCTAAAGTTTGACAGTTCAGTAGAACTGCCTCCTTTATGGAGAGTTATGACATGGGAGATTTTCCATATAGTGGGTACAGTAGCTTCAGATATAGCTCTGCTGATCAAAATTGAGATGGGATATGTTATGGTGTCAGCAGCCTTTTGCAGATAGTCTTACATACATAGCCTTCTTACAGACATAGCTTTCATAAATGCATTTGACTAACTTGCCTGTCTCTGTGTAACACATTGCATGGTCATTATTCCATAAATGGCATTGCATGTTGTACATTTTAACCAGTTCACGTTATATATATTTTTTCTTTTGGATATACATTCATAGAGGGGAATTATAAGACTGGAATGATTTTGTTTGGTGCTAATATGCCTTAATGCTGCTCTGTGTCCTAAGACAAGAAGTATTAATTGTGTGGAATGGAAGAGAGTGTCTGAAAATCATGGCAAAACACTAGTAGTATGATTTCCTACTAATGGTCAGAAATACTCGTAATAAGCTCAAATTAATACCAGAATGCTGGAAAAAATGTCAAAACTTTTTAAAATGTAATGCTTTTGTACCAGATATTTCTGGAACTTCTTTGGAGTTAAACTACAATTTTTTGCATGTTGTTAATATATTTTACTCCCCCCAATCAAAATCAACCAGTAATTAACAACACAGAAGAACTTGGAAAAGACTAATAAGTTTAACAACTACATTGTAGCATTTTTTCAACTAGCATTAACAACACATAGGTTCATAGGTTCATAGGTTCATACTAGGCTATCTGCCCGAGGGCATTTACAAGCCTAGCCCATAGTTTTGTGGCTTACGCCACCCCTTTAGTATGGGGAACTATACCCATTATTTTGCTGTGCCTCTGTCGAGCAGTGACACTGAGGTAATCCCTGGGGTATATCTGCGATCTCCCATCCATTGGTCAAGATTTCTCTTGAACAAGGCCAGCGAGGTGCTCTGCCTCACATATACCGGGATTTTATTCCACAGCATAGGGAGTCTTTGGGTGATGAATCTATCCCTCCAGCACGTCCTATTAATAGCTGTGTCGAGGTTTAAGTCTCCCGCCCTTGTGGCTCTGACGGATCTAGATTTTTGAGGTGAAGCATATTCATCAAATCTGGGTTTGACATGGCCTTGTATGTTAGGCAAAGGTCACCTCTGAGCAAGCGGTAAGCGACTGAATAGAGCTGGAGTTCTTTCAGTTGGGCAGCATAGGACAGATGTTTGAGACCCTTTATCCTTTTGGTGAGGAACTTTTGTGGCCTCTCCAGCTGCTGCAAGTGTCGGGTCAGATACATTCCGAATGGGGCATTGTACTCAATCATTGGTCTGATGAGTGATGAGTATAGGGAGACTATGACCTCCCTTGATCTAGATGAGAATCCCTTCATGATAAGGTGGGCAATGTAGAAGGTCTTCCTAACTACTTTAGCTACATGGGTGTCGAATGACAGACTACTATCAACCTGGGTCCCCAGGTCCCTGATAACTTAACATAAGAAATACATAAACAAAATCAGTCGTTAAATATTATCCATTATAAAAATTTGTCTTTGCTTGCATAGTTAGTTCTTCCTACATAATAAGCCAGGACACTCAGGTGGCTAAATATATCAAAAGGGTAGTTGTAAACCCTGTACAACCAACACTTATCTCAGATCCATCAACACTTACATAGGGACCATCATTCACATATCTACAATATTTACATTTTCCACATGTTGCCATCTTTCTCCTTCTGTGTTTCATTCAGTCTCTATCCTTGTTGCTTTATAAATAGTCCTTAATATTTCTTATTTACATTAAACTTTAGGAAAATCACTCAGTTTGCATTTAAGTTCATACATAAAAGTCAAGTTCCATTTTTTTTGACAATCCTACTGCCCAATGGAGTTTCTCAGTAATAAAGTACACCCATAGACAAATTTTTACTTGGCATACATGAAAGCGCTCATTCCTTCATTTTAATAAAGGCATTTGTTAGGATCTGCTGCATCATTTGACATTGGGAGTCCTTATGGTAATAGTTGCATACCAGCCTAAACTTGTAGTGGTAGTGTTTTTCTCTGCTTCTTTGTGTCATGGTGCTTATTAATGTTTTGCCCAAAATAGGGCTAAACTTGAAGTTCCTTCCCCTAATAATTTCCTCCTTTGTTTAATTTAATAAACTACATGGATAAACCTATTTAAGAAAATGTATATAACTTTGCCTAACTTACCCAATTACAATTTGTCATCATTAATCAGCCTAACCAAGTGCATCATTTGCACGTTGACTACGTTTATATTTCGATAACGGTGATAGGTATCAAAGTATAGATAGGAGTTTGTGAATGTTAACTTGTAGAAAATTGTGGAGGTAAATTGCTGATTAGTGCAGTGTTCCTTATAGTAACAACTGAGTAGTTAATCTTATCAAAATTGTCCTTTAAAAGCATGTGGTATTGTTTAAATAGTAAATAAAAATAAAAGTGGCATCACACCTTCTATCAATAAAATAAGAATACCACCCAAGAACCTGAAATATACATAGAAAAAATTATGAAAAAATGGTTGAGGGATGGGGGGGGGGGGTACATACTTTTTCTTCCAGGATGCTAAAACTAAATTTGCATACAAGGGAGCTTATGCTGCACTCATTGTTACACCCACAACCTGATGAAAGTATTAAGCAGTTATTTGTAGTATTTGTTTTGTTTTGTTTTTCTCATTTTCTCAGTGATTGTAATAAGTAAAGAAATCCATGCACAATGCCTGAGAAATGTGAATGCATACGTGATGTTATAACAATATTTATTATGCCTCTATTGGGCACCTTGTTGATATTGTCTGGTTTTTTCTAGTATCTAGGTACATAATATGAAGCAGTTCTAAAACAGCCTGTAACAATGCAGTAACAGAACCTACGAAATACAGAGGTAAATTAGTTAGAAAATAATGAGTTATAAATGTATGTACATTCATGAGGATCATCATCAAAGCCACCTTAGTTTAGTTAACAAAGATTACCCAGTCTATTTATATTTATTCAACCATTACAAAAAACAGAGAACAAATGTCTAAGCTGCTTGTAAGTGACCTGAGTAAAAAAAAATCAAGACACTTTGTCAAAAAATTGGCTATTTATTAAACTTGGCTTTATATTAACTGCATAACTAGGTCCATTGGCATGGAGGCATGAAGCCCTTACTATGCCTTAGTATGGCCTAGGTGATCTCAATTCAGTTAGTGATTCCTACAGCTGCTGAAGCTGGCTCTGGGAAGGCATGGAGTGATGATGCTTAGCCTGCTCACATCCTAGGGGATAAGGAGACGGGATGATTTGTCTGTTCATGTTAGAATTTCCATTAGATACCTGGAATCTCATCAGGAATCTGTCTCAGGGGCCAGGGAAGACTGAATGTATTGCACAAGGACATGTGGCCATACTACCCAAAGGCTTATTGTATACCAATGCTTAGGGGCCACACAACCCCCCAGCACAAAACCTTAATTAAAAGCACTATATTCCCAGCTCCCTCAATTTTCACCAAGGGGATGAATGTTCCTGAAGGGCTGTTACCTCAGGGAATTAATTGTCGTATTGGCCAGTTAGGGGAGGGCTCCATTGTGCAGTGAAGGGGCCTAGTCTGTGAAAAAATTTGCAGTAACTGCTTAACTGATTGTACAACTTTAATAGATGCAGCTAGTATGGATGTACAGAGAGACCATGTAATGACAGCTAAGTAGATGCAATGGATGTGGTAAGGAAAGTGTTACAGTAACTTTGTTACAACCATCAATGAGGGCTAAAGCTCAGATGCTGTATAGAATTGAATTTCAAACCTAGATGTGAAAAATCGTGTGAGGCACAGTGAATGCCAAACAGGCAAATGAGGGCTGCTGAAGTTATGTGCTAGTGAAGAGCATTGATACATATTTAACATGTTATATATAAGGATGTATATATGAGAAACGCAGCCCTCGGTTTGACAGGGAGCAGTTTTGCCTTTTCATTTTCTTGAGCAGCAAATGTATTATCTGCTATATTGTACAACGAATCTGCAGAAATTATTATACAATGTATAAAACCAAGATGTGTTGGTCTGATTGTGGATAATGAATATTCTATAGCTGGAATTACTATGCTGCTCACAAAGAAGGATCATGCTTCATTCATTATAATACTAGTCAGATATTCTGTAGTTAGTACTAACAACATGATGGCTAAATAGCATCCTAGGATCTTACCACTGACACAGGAATATCATAGACAAAGTCTTTAATGCTCTGTTGTCTTAATGTTAAAGTTTTGATATGTTTAGTAGAGAAATGAAGATGAATTTTATACACAGCTAAAAATCAATAAGTGCAGTTGATGACTATTTTCACCTGCATCCAGTTGCATAAATCATATTGGAGACAAAACAATATTGACAAGTGAGAATAAAGACATTTTAGTGAAAAAATAATAGACCAATATAAGATTGCTGTCAGTTAACACCAGTATAATTACAATATGGATAACCATGTGTAGATACCTTAGATACTGCATCTCAGTCACATTCACGCACTCTCTCACTTTGTTTTGCTCTAGTCTTGAAGTGCTGTCAATAAGACTAAATCTCCGGGGCTGCAAGATATAATGAAAATCTTACTTCACTTTTTCTGCTTTCTTCTCACCGCATCAAGAATCACTTCTAACATCAGCCAGGCTAATGAATTCCTTTAGTCTTTATGTTCGATTTCTTTGAGCTAATGAACCTGTCCATGTCTTTTCTAATTTAAGAATCATTCATGGCTGAATGATTTCACACTTTAATTGGAGTCTCAGTGAAAAGTGTCCCTTTTTTGCTAAGAAATAAAGCTGCCCATGCAGCAAATGACCCTTTTGCCTCTGCACAAAAACAGTCAATGATTTCATCTTCGTTCTTTTGTTTCTTCAATCAACTATATGCAACATCAGGCAGACTACCACATTAATTCATGCTTCAATTTCAGTTTGTTAACAAAGACATCCATGCCTTTCATATGCATGGATAATTTCTGGTTGAATGACTTCATATTGCATTTGGAGTTCCACAGACGTGTTATCTTTGTAGCTCTAAAAGATTTTTTTTTTTTTTTAATAAAAAGGCAGGTAGTGAAATTTCAATCATTCTTTGCTTTTGCAAGATCCACACACACTTAGTTCTTAAATTATCACAGACAATGTTATTAACTTGCAACTCATTTAATTATAAAATTAAAAAACTTTTTTACTTCTTATTTACATGTTTTATTTATTCTGCACTCTATTACTCAGCATAAATACTACTAATCTTAATTTAAAAATCTGTAAATAAATCTTACAAAACATGCATTTAAAAAAAGTAAATACATTTTAAAAAATATTTACAATACCCCATTTTTCAGTCAATTATTCTGGTTTGCTTATTTCTTAAATCTGTAATCTAAACTTTGCTTCTTTTCAATGGTATATATTCACCACATATTAATTAACTGTATCTGATGTTAACTTTGCATTCTACACCTTACGAAGACATACATAAGTGTACCCATTTGCTCAAGTGACTATTGACCTCTTTTATTTGAAATTTGAACTGAATGTTTGCACCACAGCAAATACTTACACGAAATTTCAAGATTTTTCCACTCCTATATTTTCTATGATTTGAATTCAGTTCTTCTTCTTTATTACCCTTCATTATCATCACTGTGGTCCTTTGAGATAACATAGCTGGAGATTTTTTTTAACTTTATCTATTATAAGCAAGAAAACTGGAAACAATACTTAAGATACTGTGGGATAAGGAACAAATAATCAGTCAAGCAAAATTTTGAATGTAGGCACTTGGTATAGACTAAATACGTTTTATGCTGTTGTCTTAATTAACAACAGATATTATCACAGCACAGTTCATGTCTGAGGCCTGAAAATAGTTCCATGTATATCACATAAGTTACCATAGACCCTAAACCAATTGATGTGATGAATAGTAGGCTGACATTTCTAAAGACATATTTGAGACATGGTGTGGTCCTAGAACGTGAGCCTTGAGACAAGGGAAGAGAGAAGTCACATATAGTTAAACTATGAAAATGAAATCCCCCTAACAATAAATAAATGAAAGAAACCTTTTTATGGGAATAACCCTATGCCTACCCCATTGTACAGGGCTGTACTGTTGAGACCCCCACATTCTTATTTATGCTCAAGATCCGAAGTCATACTGCCCCTGACATCTGGCAGATTGGACTGATTGGACTGTTTCGGGTTGGAAAAGCTAGTAATTTCACTTTCATTACTGGATAGTGTTGAGAATTCACAAAATGGATTCTTCTAGAATAACAGCATCTGCACAGTAGGTTGTTGAGGCCAGTAATGGTTGATTTGAATTTAGTTATCATTTTAGGTTAGTGCAAATACTATTCAACCAAGGGATTTCCCATCTTTAAGAACATGCAGTGAGAGTACTATCATGTCTTCCTTTTGTCATACCTGAAATCATTCACCCCAGCATGAGCAATGAAAAGTCATATTCATTTTGGATGCCTCAGTGTCTAGAGGATTCAGGTGGTGTCCCTAATCCTAGTCACACAGTGACAACTGATGACTATCCTGTCCTGTATTTGTCTGATGAATACCGAGCCTGGATAGGATGTAATAGATTGTGGATCACTCCCAAAAAACTGATGGCATGATATTCTTAACTTCAAGTAAACTCTCTCCACAGTACTGCCATTTCTCTTTAAAGATCTGAAAGGAAATCTAACCCTAATCTAAATGAACAGAAGTACCTTGGAATCACCCTTGGGTTGGCCACTGCTTTTACTGCTCACACAGAGAAGGTTAAGCTAAATGTGCTCTCTCATGCTGAGATCATGTTACTGCATATCTCAACTACATAATATCCAAAAATAAATTAATTTCCAAATTGGGGTATGCCTTGTCTCTTGCCAGCCTATATTCAGCCTACAATACTTGAAAACTGCTGACAATTGAAGAGAAACTATGGTGACTTGACTTACTGGCATATACTATCCTTGTGACCCACTGCAGAAAAAAAATCATTATCTCTTTATATCTAATCGCCAAATTTTTCTACCCGGAACGCTGATATTCAAAATTCTTATTACTGGATTATTGCCCAACTCTTAAAAGAAAATTACTGATAAGAGAACAAGCTTAATCATGCAGAAACAGTTAATATAATGCACTTATGTCAGCCAGACTTAGACTAAAACAAGCTATTGCTGAAAAAGTACTCTTTAACATAGGTCCTGTGCTATGGAACCATCATCCATCAGATGTGAAAATGAAAGAGTCCGTAACTACCTTCATGAAGAGTTTGAAAGGATTTTTTGATATAAGAAAGTAAAACAAACGTCCATGTAAAACAAAGCTCATCCCTGTCCATATTCAAGAGCAACTTGGATTATCGATGGGAGACAGAACATTTACCTAATGTACTACTTATGGACAGATACAGCTCCTGAATGTTTTTTTTTTTTTTTCAAACACCTATATTGAATTATTACTTGCATCACAGGCACATTTACATAAAAGTAATCAAACTGTATTAACAAGTTAAATTTAACATATATTATGCTTTACATATGGGACAGCACAGTGGTGTAGTGGTTAGCTCTGTCACATCATAACAAGAGGTTCTCTGGTTTGATTCTTGGATGGGGTGCCTTCTGTGTGAAGTCTCCATGTCTTCCCTATGTTTGTGGGGGTTTCCTTCTGGTGCTCTGCTTTCTTCCCTCATTCCAAAGACATGCATTAGGTGGCTTAAACTCTCTAAATTAGCCCTAGATGTAAGTGTGTGGTGTACCCTCTGAGGAGGGTTGGGTTCAGACTAGAAACCTGTACCCACTACAGAAATGAGTACTGAAGGGTGCTCATTGCCCAGTGCACTGAAGGTCACAGGAGCAGATCCAGGATGCTTTACATATGAAGCTATATATGATATAACCTAAGCACCATTACATAAATTATTTAATTCTTGCCCCTTTTGTAATCAAGATACATATTTATTAAAATATCACTTATGACATAAGCAATCATACATTTATATAAATAAAATCAAACCACACTGGCACAATCCTATTTGCAAGTATTTTATATCACAAACCATACTGACACATTCCCAGTTGTAAACATTATATATTATATCATGTATAAGCTATCCAATCGCTTTCAGCCAAACATTGCATAAATCATTTAAGCCCTGCCTTGTTTTAAACCTCATTCCTCCCCTGTATGTATTGTTCCCACAATTCCCATTTTTCCTATGTAGATTGCTCCTACCTTTTTCTAAAGATCTCAGTTCAAGCTGTTTTATCTCTGTTATTATATGCACTACTTCCAGGGCTGATGCTAGCATTTTAGGGGCCCCCAGCAAGTTTCAAGTTGGGGGCCCTACCCAGGAGAATATAAAGTGTGACCACATTGCCGTCACACCCCCTTCCCTGCCAAGCTCATCCAGCACCATTTAAAGATCACTATAGGGGTGATCATTAAAGGCCTTTACATGTTTATGACTGCTTAATTCCCATGATTGCCTTCTTTTCCCTTTACCATAGTTAAAATCCTTACTTCTTCCTTACCCTTGTCCCAGGCTTCCCCTAAGTGTTGTTCTACTCCATCTATGGCACCAAGATTATCAGTCATTATACTCTAAAGCCATTGCTGGAATGCACCCTGCTACATGAGTAGGGAAGTGCCAATGTGGTTCAATAAATGTATTGTTTAATTTCATCATCAACATCAGCCCCCTTTTTCACATTTTCTACATGAGGCTGGGGTGTCATGTTGACTGTTGCCATTTCTCTCGATTCAGTGTCACACTCCTGCTATCTTTGACACTCATGCCAGACTGTCACATATCTTCAATCACACAATCCATCCACCTCTTTTCTGGATGCCCTCATTTCCTCTTAACTACTTCCTGTCTGTCCCAAATCTTTTTCACCACACTGTCTTCTGCTTTTCTGCACATGTGCCCATACCACAGTAATCTGTTCTCTTTGATATTTTCTGGAATAGGAGCTACTTTGGCTTCTGATCTTATGTTCACATTTCTTAATCTGTTCCATGGTGTACATCCTACCACCCTTCTTCTTAGCGTGCTAGAGCCCTGAATAATTCCTTGAAATGTGGTACTTTCTCTCCAGTCAGCTTCCAGGTCTTCAGCCTGGTCTCTGTTGACCTCAGAGCCTTCTCTGACCACTGCTTGCAGCTGATTGTGGCAACCAGTGGTTTATGCTGTGAGCTGACTGTTTCACTGGGGATGACTTTGCAATCACTGATTCTACCCCAGTGCCTTCTTCTTATTAGGAGATGTCTGCCTGAGTTGCATGTCGGCCACCCTTGTACATGATCTTGTGACTGTCCCTCTTTCTGAACCATGTGTTGGCTACTATCAAGCCATTTACCAGAAAGATATCTAGAATGGCCTCTCCTTCTTTATTCCTGTTGCCCCACCCATGTGGACCCAGGCAGTCCTCATATCCTGTTCTGTCCCCATATGTGCATTCAAGTCACCCATTCTCATCAGCAATTCATGCTGGACTGCTTTATCTAGTAGGCCCTGAACCACTTGACTTGTCTTTCATACTAAAATGCTTGATCAGAAATGCCCTTTGGCTTCAATAAGCAGGTTTGTTTTTAACTAATTTATAAAGCAATAAACTGTGATTCTTCCTCAGCCATATTTTACTTTTATTAAAAGTAGAATGAATTTCATTTATAGCTGCTGATTTGAAATTACACTTTAAAGTTATTTAGTTAAGCAGTAAAGCATCATTTTCTGTTACAGCGGCATACTGTTTACTAAAAAAATATTTTGAGTGATTTAAATATGAATTATATGGCATTTAAGTATGCAAAATCTTAATATCCTTCCCCAAATATATTATATTGCAGCCTAAGTGCTGCTCATGTTTGTGTTTTCTTCCACTAGAGTACAAACTATTCATATATTTGATGAATGCATTAAGAGCTTTTAATGTCACTGTCAAGTCATAAAATGCAAAAAGTGTCAGCACAACATTAATATTAATCTCTTACGTACAGAAAATCCAGTATGAGCACAGCTTTGACAGAAATCCTTCAGTGCAAGCACTGAACTTTTGGGGATAAACTGCATCACTTTGGACAATATACAAATAAATCAAACACAACAGACAGCAACAATCGGCCAGATGTAGAATGCTGTGGTTAACATATTTACCAAACTTCAGCATTTTGTTTCCTAATATTAATTTTGTCGAGTGCATGTATGGTCAAGTGGCACATACTTCGAAGGAGAAAGTAATTGTAGGTTTGGGGAGATAATGCTTAAAGTTTCTTCTATACGAAATGTTTCAGCATGGGAGGGGGAGTGCAAGTGTCTGTGGTTCAATGTTAGGCATTAATGTTAGGCAGAAAAGTTCCAGAATCGCTCCAGTTAAAAAAAAAAAAAAAAGATGACTTACTTCCTTGTCTGCTGCAGCCAATCAGGTCCCTTGCTTCACTGAAGCGGATCTGATTGAGGGCATCTTACAGACAAGTTTTAAAAAAAAATGGAAAAAAGTTTGCGATCACGCAATGACATCATGTAGCCATGCGAACATCTACAAAGTGCAAAGGAAGGAGGAATGAATAATGGAGAAGTAGAAACCTGCAGCTGCTGCATGGGGGCCCTCTTTCATGGGCAGATGAGATGCCCGTACCCTACTTGGATAGAAAGAAGTTTCTCTGTTCACCTGTGAGAGAGGGGAACTTTGAGCAGCCTATCTGGTTCTAGCCCAGAAGTTAGTAGTTTATTGGCCATTTTGGGTTAATTTCTATCTCTTTAATTTCCCTGCTATAAAAACTGCGTCTGCACGGTTTTGTGCACCGGGCAGAGCCAGTTAGCTAGCGTTAAATTATTCCCGGCTCCACTAAGTCTCCTCTTCAGTTTTTTTCCTTGAAACTAGTCTAACTCTCAACCTAAGCACTCAAAAAGCATCCTACAGCCCAGCACTTGCTCAGACCTAATAGCAAGCACTAATATACCCTAACACTTGATTGTCCAGCAAGGCAAGGCTCTTTATTCACCCCTCACCAACCAAGCAACTAAGCAGCTCACCCTACTATTCAGGCATGACAAAGGGCAATTTCAGGTGTACTCTCGAGTCCAGCTGGTGAATCTGGGTATCCTAAAGCAATGTTACAACTGCCTCATGTACACAGACAACCCTCTCCTCCTACCACAAAACACTAACATAAGCGAGAGATACAATTATACAGCTAAACTGGAGGCTAAGCTGTCTCTACCCAAGACTGGAACAGACAGTCAAGAGGAGAAGGTTAACACTTGCACCACACCTCCAGCCACACATAGACCTAATAAACCAGCACAGGCAAAAAATACACATAAATACACAAAATCATACTTGGAGGTACTACATAAAAACCTGCAAAAGCATCAGAGACCTCCAAAGCAGATACCCAAACAACCTGCACCTCCCATCACAAACTAGACAACACATGAAACACAAAATCAGTGTGCCGCACAATCACAGCCCTTAAGGTGAAATAACATACCTAACACACTAGTAATAAGTGACTCTATAGTCAGGCACACTGACGTCCCACTCACTAGGCTGGACAAGCAAAAGGTTACTGTTAGCTGCCTGTTGGGAGCCAGAATCCGCCACATAACACAAGCACTCAGGTCACTCCAGAAAAGTACAAATATGACTCTGTCATTGTTCATGTTGGTGTGAATGACCTGAGACGTACCTCCCTGGACTACATGAAAAGAGACATGGAAGAGCTCTCTGATCATGTAGCCCAGGCTGATGTGACCCTAATTAGCATCCTGCCCTCACCAAGAATGATACCTCAGTATAAAGAAAAAATGATCAATTTCAACAATTGGCTAAACTTCTGGTGTAATTCAAAGGGGATCCAGTGTCTGTCAGCCTGGGACGACATGCTTGACAAGCTGTGTTGCTTCACAAGAGACAGCTTGCATCTGTCACCCCTAGGCTTTTGAATACTGGCCAAGGCTCTTGCTGCCCCCATAGTGCCTTTTTTAGGCAAGGCTCAAAAGTCAAACTCACCTCTGTAAACAGCACAATTAACAAAAAACTGAGTGTTATGCTACTCAGTGATAGGAGTTTAAAAATCAAAATGCACGCGCTCAAAGCACTCCTCAGAATGGAGAATGTCAACATCTGTGCAGTAACTGAAACCTGGTTTAAGGCTTCAGAGAACACCCCAGCATTACTGGGCTACAACTCGTACCACATATTTCGGCCACAAAACACGGACGGAAATACAAAAGGAGGGGGTGTATCCATATTCATTAAGGATACCTACACCTCCAGGTTTGTGGCGCAGCATGATACCTCTGAGATCATCCATGTGCAACTAACATCAGGCAAATCTGCAATGCAAATTGTGGCCTGCTACAAATCACCCTCCATGACCCAGGACCACCGCTCCACCTTTCTGGAGACACTGGAAAACATGAAGGTCCTACCGAACACCCTGATATTGGGCAATTTCAATTACCCTACCATTAACTGGGAAAACTACTGTAGTACAAACTCCCAGGCCAGTGCTTCAAATGCCCTGGGTCAGCTGGTAAACTCCCCTACCAGAGGTGAAAACATATTGGACCTGGTCATCACAAACATGGGCGACAGGTGTTCCACTCCGGAGGTCAACCCATCACTGGTTAGATCAGACCATAAACTAATCACTCTGGATGTCCACACCCCACCACCACCCCCAACTAAGGAAACCACAGTAAAATAATTTTCTAAAGCAAACTTCACCTCACTTAAGATAGAGGCGGTAAGTTTCACAGCCCCCACACTAAAGAATAATGCTTCCCAAGATGCAGAAACCTTTACAAATGCACTCTATGAGCACCTACAAGGATGCATGGATCGTGCCATCCATAGCAAAATCAAGACTCACTCCTCTAAGAGAAGGAAACCAGTCTGGTAGAAAACACCTAGTTCAAAAAAG